>NW_020214615.1:0-1766 GCF_003070985.1 Temnothorax curvispinosus
TCTTAACCTCTTTAACTAGTGATGATCAAATACTTCCTGGTGTAACTAGTATGGAGAGTGGCAACCAGAGTATTTTTTGTTTGGTGACAATACCTAGAGTCAGACCTCATAAATACCTTAAACTAACAAAAGCGGAATCATTGGTTTTTTTATATTCAATATGATAAATAATCTGGTCATAAGTTTGAGTAAAAAAGGACAATCTGAAATAAATACTTCATTCACTGCTAATGCAGTATCAAAGCTTTCTAATTTAAACTTGATAATAGAAAATCTTGAAATACATCAACGCTCAATTGCTTATGCTATAAAAGTATGTGTTCTAAATATCAAAAGAAAAGGTGCTGCACCTCCTTATGTTGTAAAATTTATGAAAGATATGTTCACTTTGTGTAAAGGTATATCAACAAATCCGGATAAATATAGAGAAGAAGATATACACTGGAACACAGCCAGTAACAAGAATATATTCACAGAACATAGACTTCTCCACATTTCTTCTTCTTTTGGAAAGAGTCTATGCAGACTTAGAGGCGGAAAATCCCCGTCTTAGAAGGGAGGTACCTTTTTGTGCGTTTCAACATGTCTACGTAAGTCTGTTGAACGCTAGGCTAATAGACCATGTTCGTACGGTCAATGCGGAATACAGGTATGCGGATGAAGAGTCCCCGCTGAACCTTGTCCCGCTTAAATACCCTTATTCGCGTTATTCATTCAAGATAATTAAGAATCCTTACTTCCAGCGATATTCGCTCGCGATCTCCTATCAATCCGCTGTTCCTCCCTAGAGTTATTCTCCCGCCTAATTGCTTTATCGATTATCCGCTCGGAGTAATTAAGAATCCTTTTCCTATATAAATGGTATGGAAACATAGAGCAGGCAGGAAGCGGAGAGAACGCATTCTGTCACATCAAATCTAGCAGAATTGTTCTCCAGTAATAACATCCGTCCTCTCCGGGAGATTCATCTCCGAGGACGCCCTAGCCGAACTGCGCCGCTTTAACAGACTGCACTCTGTTCCGACGACAGAGAACAACAATTTACCCGCGCCGGAAGTAATCGACTTGACTGCGCCTATACCGGTCATCAATTTAACCACCGAAAATCCACCTGCGTCAGATTTTGATAAGATCACCGCGCGTTTCTCCTCAATAGAAAATTTTATTAAAAGTACCTACGCCGAATCATCCTGAATCCGTATAATGTACAATAACCATTTACATAAAGTCTCCTTTGTTTAAATATATATTATATGTATACACATCTTACACTAATGCCTAGCTTATAATTATTTCCTTTATACCAGACAAACACCTTTTTATGTCAAATAAATATAATAAATACTTATGTTAAAGACATCTCCCATTATTTAATTTAAGATCTCACCTCTCACTACCTCTTTAAATCGCACAAGGTCCGATCCCCGGTAATAAGGATATTATATCCTTGGCCGAAAACAGGACCTCGAGTGCACGAAAACTCTCAGTAGGCGTAATAGCGTCTCTTCTGGACGTTGACTCACGACTGGAGTTTTCCCGAAAAGTGCATTCGACTCGAGGCACGCGCTTTTCTAGCGTGAACTCGAGATAACATAAAGATCTCGTTACGCCTTCCCATACCCCCTCCCTTAGATAGTCTTTCCTTCGCTATCCGTCTAACTAATATACCTAAATTCCGGGGTTCTGACGTAACAAAATATACGTATACTTTATTAATAAAATATAAAAAACTACTTTTTGTGTACTGTAATTTTAAAGTTCAGAAA
>NW_020214616.1:0-1266 GCF_003070985.1 Temnothorax curvispinosus
CACCCCAATTGTAAGACCTATGGTGCTAATAATGTTAAACCAGAAATCTTGCAATCCTTATTAATTACTCTCCTACATATCCCGGGTGGCCGCCCCCCGGTTGAATGCGCACGACAAATTTTCTCTCGAGACTCACTGCTATAGGAGTACATACACGAGATCAGAAACTGGCTAGAAGATCGGCAGAGAACCGTCTTTCGCAGAATAAATATTAAAAAAAATACTAGGAAACTTCTCTCCTTGTTTTTATGTAAATGGCAGTTGCGATATCAAAGTTTCGTTTACCTGAAAGCCAAACACCCGCAAATTTGTCTGGCTGCTGTATAATATTCGAAAGATAAATCGCTAGAAAATTTTAACAAGTATATATTCACACGCGCAGTATGCGTATGTAAACAATTTAATTTAATATAAATTTAAAAAAAATTTTCATGAACCGGAACCGGAAAAAAACTGTAATTTGCGCACTACCGATACTTTTGTTAGCTAGAAAACCGAAATCGGAACCAAAACATATCATATCAAAAGACAAAAATCAAGAAATTCCGTCACATCAATGGCTGCCATACAACTCTTTGGTAGTGAAGAATGGATCTTGGACGCGAGTTTGTTCTATCGAATGTTCAACGACTCCGTACACTGCGTGCTTGAGGTAAAAGGAGCTTACCAAAACTAGATTACGTCTTGCAGTCAGGAAGAATAAAAAGAAAATAATAAAAATATATATATATATAAAACTTGGAGTTAAACAGACATATCTGTTTTTAATGGCCAAAGTTTCGTAACGCGAAATCGCCGTGAGAACGTCGAAACGACGACCCAAGCAGGAAGCGTGAAATTCGCACGACAGATTTTCTCTCGAGACTCACTGCTGTCGGAGTACATACACAAGATCAGAAACTGGCTAGAAGATCGGCAGAGAACCGTCTTTCGCGGGATAAATATTTAAAAAAAATACTAGAAAACTTTTCTCCACTTGTTTTTATGTAAACGGCAGTTGCGATATCGAAGTCTCGTTTACCTGAGAGCCAAACACCCGCGTCTGGCTGCTGTATAATATTCGAGAGATGAATCGCTAGAAAATGTTGACAAGTATATATCCACACGCGCAGTATGCGTATGTAAACAATTTAATTTAATATAAATTAAAAAGAAAATTTCATGAACCGGAACCGGAAAAAAACAGTAATTTGCGCAATACCGATACTTTTGTTAGCTAGAAAACCGAAATCGGAATCGAAACATATCATGTCGAAAGACAAAAAT
>NW_020214617.1:0-3816 GCF_003070985.1 Temnothorax curvispinosus
TAGCAAAGATGTTCGTCGTACTGTCGAGACCTTCCGATATTCGCGGTGTTGTGAGCGCACAACGCCCTTGGCAACCGAGTTGCCAAGCGTTAAAGAAACTCGACCCCAGCGACGAAACGTAGAGAGCAAGGTCCATCCACGAGGACCAATATCGCTGACGCGAAGGTCAGCGCCGAGCGCTGACCATAGAGGTTAATGCTACCGCGGGCGATCCCGAGGTAGCAACCGGAAACCGATGTAAGACCGCCGAATCGAACAATCAGGCAGTCGGTCTGAAACCATCAAGCTGTCGCGTCGAGTCACCTGCGAGTTATCTATAAACGAAACGCGAAGTGGAACTTGTAATAAGGACACTCGTGTAAGGCAACTCAATTTATTAAAGTGGTTCAATATAACGCCTTCCTTCATCCTTCATATCGCGAACGGAGCCCGATCCCTCTTAGCCGACAAAACGGCTAACAAATTGGTGGCAGCGGTGGGATCTACTCCATCGATTCGCCAGGAAGGACCGGACTGCCGAAGAACCACGCATCTGAAACAAGAACGAGTTCGATTAACCATCGGTGGCAACATATCCCGGAGAGGAAAAGCCAGCCGAGACCCGAGCGAAAAGACGGTAGCAGCCGCGAGTGCAGAAGTGACACCTGAGACGGCCACGACCTACCGCACGGAATCACCGACTCCGAGCGACGCAGAGACACAGCGACGCAGCGTAGCAGCGCGGCAGGGACGCAGCGATCACGCAAGGACGCAGCCAAGCAGCGAAGCGGCCCGACGGACTGATCAGGCGGAGCAAGGCGAAGCAGCCAAGCAGCAACATGCGATTTGCGGCGATATTGTAAGTGCGAAAATTTATGTAACCGCGAGCGTTAAGTAAATGTCGGACGACCCGAACCGACAGCCGCCCGTCCCGCAAGCATCATTTATACATAGCAAGTCCGCGCAACGCGCCGCGCGTAACCTCGAGAATCCCGTGCGCGCGACGCGATCCGCAGGCGAAGGGTTAAACCGGCCCGCCGAGAGCGAAGGGTTAAACCGGCCCGCCAAAAGCGAAGGGTCAGACCGGCCCGCCGACGGACTAGACCAAGTCCGCTTGAATTTAGAGTCACGTTTTGCCGAAGGAGAAGCGCCCGTGCTATCTCCGAACGTCGTTGTAGAACGCGAATTTCCGTTCGACGAGGTAGACGCGAGTGTAGTAGGCGAACACGCAAATCGCGATAACGACCAGACAGACTCACTCACAGACGTCTCCGACGACGCGCCAAGCCGCGCGTCACAACGAGGCGAATTTTCTCTCACGTCGTACGACAGCAGTATATTCGTTCCCGACGAGAATTCCGCGGAGGCCGGGATGAGTCATACAGGAAACGCGACTCCTACCCGAGAGAACCGCGAGGAAAATACGGACCCAGACAGGGTGACCGAACAAGGCGACGCCGAAATGGCGCAAAATAGGCCACTCGTCAGGCGACCGGCGACACACGAGCAAAATCGAGTCCCGGAGCCGACGCAACGAGAACTGAGAGCCCCGGACGCAGTGATAACCGATTTAGTAAATTTAATGCGCGACATGCAAGAACGCATGGACCGCGTCGAGGCTGCGGAATTCGACCGATCGGCCGAACTTCTTCGCGCTTTTCGCGAGTTACAGGGCCGCGTAGGCAGGATGGAATCCGCCACGCGCGAATCTTATAGTCGACAGGAGCGGCTATCACTTGATCCCGACACGCGAGACCGCCGCGTACGTAGTCAGGGCCCTTTAAATGTCACATATGGACGAACGCATATCGACGTCCGGAATCAACCGGGTCTAGTTAACGGGTATCTCAGCCTTAAAGAGGCACGAGCAATGATACCCGAGATTAACGGCGAGTCGCGCGAACGTGTCCGTGAATTCGTAAACGCGAGCACGTATGCAATGAAGAATGTCCAGCCGACCGACGAGTCGATGCTACTCGAGGCTATTCTGTGCACGAAATTTAAAGGGAAGGCAATGACGGACTTCGATACACGCGACATACGCGATTTTGACCAATTGAAGCGCGAGCTCGAGTCAGAATATCTAGGGAAACGCTGCATGACGCATCTGCAGCTCGAATTTAATTCGTTAACGCAAAAGCCAGGCGAGAGCGCGCAAGACTTCGGTAGGCGCGTCGAGGAATTAGCCCGCGAGCTTTACGAAGCAATGGAAGAGGGCAAAGGTCATACGCAAGAACAGCAAAAGGCCATACTAGATAATATCAAAATTCAAGCGCTGCATAATTTTCAAATTGGATTACATGATGACATAAAATTGTTAGTGAGAGCGCAGCGATACCAGAGCCTGCAAGAAGCGATAACAGGCGCCAGCGCGGAGGAGAAAGTTAAAGGCCCCTCCCCGCGGAACGCACCGGCAACGGCAAAGAATAAATATCCCGCGATAAATGCGCGAACCGCAGGGAAAACGGTAGAATGCCACAAGTGCGGAAAAAACGGTCATTACGCGCGAGATTGCCGTACGAGCCGTCACGCAAACAGATATGCATTGCCGAAAGCCGAGAAGTCTAGCATTAACACGATAGAGTGCTCGTATTGCAAGAAGGCAGGGCACAAGCGCGACGAGTGCTGGTCGTTAAACGGACGACCGAAAGCCGAGCGACCGCGCCTGACGAAAACGGAAGCAGTTAAGAAAACGCCCGTGAGTACTGTCAGAAGGACAAAGACGCAGGAATCTAGCGAAGAGGCATCCTCCCGCAGCAGCAGCGAGGAGGATGAGAAGCCCAAGAGAAGCAAGGCGCGCGCCGCCGAGACTTATCGAGTTGCACAGATAAGTAAGAAGCATGAGGAAGGACCGCTAGACTTAGTGACACTGCCCGTGCAGGAGGCAGAGAAGGGGGAAATGGACCTGTTACTAGACTCAGGCGCAACCCTCACGTTAATAAAAGTAGGAAATTTAAAAGGAAAAACAATGGTAAAGGAAGAACGGTTAGCGTTAGTAGGCGTAACCGGACACCAAATTCATACGATTGGGAAAATAAACGCCACTGTGAACCTCAGAGATAAAAAGATTCGCCATACGATGTATGTGGTGAAAGATGATTTTCCAATCGAATATCAAGGCATCTTAGGAAACGATTTCCTCACCAAGCACAAAGCGGATATCTCAAACTCGAAAAAACGATTAAAAATCGGCTCGACTTCTTTTAAACTACGACCTTTCCGCAAGGTAAGACTTCCGCCACACAGTGAAACAATCGTGGAAGCCGTCACTGACCATAATCGTGTCGGCATAGTGAGAAGCGGCGAACCCGCTCCAGGAGTCTTTATCGGGCATTGCCTAGTGCAGCCCGTCGAATTTAAGTGTCCGATTAGCGTGTTGAACGTGACGGACAAGCCCGTGGAGATACTCACTCCGTATGTAACCCTAGAAGACTTGCCGCCGCCCGACACCGCGGACGTTCTCTCGTTACGCTCGAGCGACGAGCGCGAGACCATCGCCGAACGACAAAAGAAAGTACGCGAGCAAGTACAGCTCGATCACTTGAACGCCGAAGAGCGAGCAGCCGTAGAACAAATCTGCGATGATTACTTTGATGTGTTCTATATAGACGGCGACCATTTAAGCGCGACTACCGCAATAGAGCACGAGATAAATATCCGGCCAGGTAGCGCGCCCGTGAATGTGAAACCATATCGGTTACCCGAGAAGCATAAGGCCGAGGTGAAAAAACAAATAGAAAAGATGCTCGAGGATGGCATAATCAGCCCAAGCACGAGTAATTGGAACGCGCCGATAATAGTCGTTCTTAAAAAACCGGACGCATCCGGAAAAGTGCA
>NW_020214618.1:0-2682 GCF_003070985.1 Temnothorax curvispinosus
TCATTTAACCCCGGATTGCTGTCCACCGTGGCCATTCTAGCGTTGCTTGCCCTTGCCTCCTCGCTCCTCAGTCCTCACGGCACGCGTGCCGTGTCACGTGGAGCTCTCGCCGTTAACGGCGCGCACCGATTGGCCGCGACCGCCGGAACCATCGGTCCACGCCAATCAAACGCAGGCGATGCAGGAGCACGAGCGTAAACGTGATCAAACGGATCAGTGACAACAACGCGACATAACCTGCAAAAAGGACCGGAGTCATCGATTGATGGGCGGTTTACGGTGCTTTCGACGGTTCCGGTAAAACTTGGCAACATTCAGTCACCCCCGGGAAACACGACGAGCCAGAGCGCGATGAAGGAACCCGAGGCAGACCCGAAAAACATCATAAAGAGCAGAGAGCTTCTCTACAGATTGATGATCAGGTTGTTGATAATCGTTTCTTTCGCACGCGATCCCTTGAATTTCGTACCTTCGCCGTTAGTATTCTCGTACGAAGCGCGATTTCTGCGTAAGCGCTCGATCGTAGATGTAATCTACAATTGTAGCTTCGTCAGCGGATAAGAAAAATGGGATGTGCGCGATGGATTGTCAAGTCAGTTCGTGTTGAATATTTCAGTCAGCTGTTCTACGATGGTCACCAAACGCTAGCCGTGCAGCTATCCAACATGATACAGGCGGAACCGCCGTGCCCACCCTCGGATCGACTGCTCCATTTGATGTTGATCGGCGCTGCCCACGAGCCGGATCGTTGCAAGAAGGAAAATAGCACCAACGTGTCCACGTTTGCGTCGAGCTTCGACAACACTTTAGGTCCCGGACTGGATCTGGAATTCGAAACGGAAACTCTGACTCAAGCTCCAGAGCCAGCGCAATACGAAACGGCATATGTCACGTCCCACAAAGGAAACTGCAGAGCTGGAGCTTTCTCGTCGGACGGTCAATTGATCGCCACTGGCTCCGTAGATGCCTCGATCAAGATCTTAGATGTGGACCGAATGCTGGCCAAATCTGCGCCGGAAGAAATCACACCTGGAGATCAAACTGGTGGCCATCCGGTTATAAGAACTTTATACGATCACTTGGAGGAAGTGACGTGTTTGGAGTTTCATCCCAGGGAACCTATACTTGTGTCCGGCAGTCGCGACTTCTCTGTAAAATTGTTTGATTTTAGTAAAGCTAGCGTCAAGAAGGCATTCAGAACCATCACGGACGCGGATCAAATTCGATGCCTGTCTTTCCATCCAACCGGAGATTTTCTCATAGTCGGGACTAATCATCCGGTAGTCAGATTGTACGACGTAAACACCGCACAGTGCTTCGTGTGCAGTATCCCGAGTCATCAGCATACGGCCGGGATAACGAGCATCAAGTATTCGCCGGACGCGAAGACTTACGCATCGGCGGGAAAGGATGGTAGCATCAAACTCTGGGACGGCGTGTCGAGTCGGTGTGTCAACACATTCGCAAAGGCGCACGACGGTTATGAAGTATGCTCGGTGATCTTCACGAGGAATGGCAAGGTAGTAATTCTGACGGTAACGTTGCGCAAGATTTATGTTAAAGAACACGTTATAAGTTATCGTGGAAAATTATTGACTTACATCTAATTGTAAGTCGTATTGAGTAATCGTATAATTTTGGATTCCAGTATTTACTGTCCTCAGGGAAAGATTCCTTGATAAAGTTATGGGAATTATCTACTAGCAGATGTCTAATAGCGTATACAGGTGCCGGAACTACAGGTAAAAGACTACAAATGCGTTTAGACATACTTGGAATAAGCTTGGTGCGGTATGCCTAATTAATTTTACGATAATATAATCGCGAATATACGATTAACGAGTGTCGTTTTCCACAGGTAAACAGGAGCACAAGGCACAGGCTATCTTTAATCACACCGAGGATTACGTAATGTTTCCCGACGAAGCCACCACCTCGTTGTGCGCATGGAATTCTCGTAATGCATCGCGAAAACAGTTGCTGTCGTTGGGTCACAACGGTCCTGTGAGGATGATCGTGCATTCACCAACCGCTCCTGCATTTTTGACATGCAGCGACGATTTCAGGGCACGATTCTGGTTCCGAAGAATGCCAACGCATTAAAACGACTCGCGACAGTTAAAAGGACACCGAGACCGCGAAACGGTCTTTCTGATAATATCCATTTTACAGAATGCGGAGTACGCGTAGATTAAAAGACATTTAAGATCGGATACATTGGTATAATTACGAGAGGAAGAAAACGAAAAAAATAGGTATTACGTATTTATACAAAGTTTCTATTTTAATTAGATTCTAAGTGGCGAACTTTGCATATTTTATTTTATTTGTGTTAGACCACAAATATGTATAATATATGTATGATTTTTAGAGTAATTTCAACCTTTTCATGTTTTCACAATGAGTGAACAAGCGCAAAAAAGCTCTTCATCTTTATTTCAAAGCACAGTGTACATAATTAAAAAATCCTGAAACGACTATCTTATAATTCTATAAATTGGCTGATTGAACGACACGAATATGCCACATAGTTTTTTGACCAAGGTAGGTAGGTAAAATAAGTACGCGATAAATTACAATTCAATTTAATGCGCGCTTGTAAAAATATTTTCGAAATTGCTCTGACGAGAGGCCTTCGACGAAACGAGAAATTCTGCGGCGATATTCTATACTGCATCTTTT
>NW_020214619.1:0-9351 GCF_003070985.1 Temnothorax curvispinosus
GCGGCGGAGCGCTGCCACGCCGCGGCGAAACCGCAACGTCACAATACCCCACCCCAAGAGAGAGCATATCGGGCGCGATTGCCTCGACTCAGCCACTTGCCCATCCGGGCTCGTTACTAGGACGCTCACGCGACCGAGATCTCCAGTGAAGGGCTTCCAGTACTTGGACGGACACAACGTATAACACAAAAAAAAATCATACGATTGAAATAACAATACGATCAACTTTCGGCCCTCTTCCCACTTGCCGTAAGAACCTCGAAATTAAACTCGAAATGCCTTATTTGCCCTGTTTCCGTTTCGCTTAACGATTTGACACAAGTCGGACTTCTTACGATGGCCTGCGACGGCTATGTGCCTCTCGCCTGTTGACGACTGCCTACCGAACACTAACGCAACGCAAAAACGTGAAATACGTCACCGCAACGCGAAGACGTTAAACGCTAACGCAACAACGTGAACATTAGCGCAACGCGGAAACGAAACCTAACGCGAAATACCTAACGCTAACGAGACCTAACGTCAACGAAGGTAGAGAGAGGGGGGGTAGCCCCCGTTTATTCCCGTGGGAGGTAGCCCCCTTTTAGCCAAGTACGCTAGCTAGACGTACAAGGCAGATTTGTGCTAGCACAACACCAACGCGAAAGTGGCGTCGACCGCAGAACGAGAGCGCAACACTAAATCCTATCGTGGCTTTTATTCGTATCGTCGGGCTTGCGCGGCAATGCTAACTATCGAACACGATTAACGGCAGGGTTTCTCGCAATTTAAGAGTTAACGAACAGAGGTTTCGGGGTGGGTTCCAGGGTAAGATCTTACTCTAAACGTGGTGGTTAGTAATTTATTGGGTGTTTGTACTGACAGGTAATACAAAAGAAAGACAGGTTTCCGAGATTATCGAGTATAGCGTATCCAAAAACATAATGTAACAATGTTTAAACTAAAGGAATTCGCGATGAGTTGCACTGTTGAGAAGGTCGAACACGCAAAAAAAAAGGTTTTGTCGAATAGGTGACGTAACGGACAGACACACAAAAAGAATTGTCACGAAACTTTTGGGAAAATAATTGGGCGGGAACGAGCGAAAGAAGAAAAAAAACAAACGAAACGGAACGAAGTCCTTTCGTCTTCCCGCCAACTCGGTAGGTCCCTGTCATGATCCGCCCCGGGGTGGGGGGGGGTTGTCCACGCAGCTAGTAACGGGGTGTTCCCGGAGGTGGGCCTCGTCGGCGTGGGTGCTCCTGCTCCGGGTCATCTCGCCGCTCCCGACGCCAGTCCTCTCCGCAGTCCGGGCAACTCTTCACTGTATAGCCCTTCCGGCCGCACCGGAAGCAAAAACCTTGGCGTCTCGGCTGGGGGCACTCGTAAGCAAAGTGGGAGGGACTCCCACAGTTCCAACAACTTTCCCGGGGGGTCGTAGCGGTGTCCGGCAGTACCCATGAGGTGTCCCTTTCCAAAGGGGGCCCCTCCGTGGAGTCGGCCTCAACGAGAGTCGGTCCCTCCTCGGTTTGCATGTCGGTTTCCGCGACTTCGGGGGTAGCCTGAACGGCCACATCACGCCCGGTCGGGTTGGCTTGCACAGCCACGTCGGATCCCTGTAAGAGGGTTTGGATTGCGGCCGATCGCACATCGGGTCGCTGTCCTGCCTCCTGGGCGTGCCTCAGCGCCTGCCACAAGGATTGCGCGTGGTATGCTCGCATAAAGCCCGGGTGATCCCGGTCCTCTCGATGGAGGCGCCGGTTCCACAGCGCGATGCGGTCGCGGTGTTCCTCCATCTTACGGTAGCGGGAGCGCAAGAGTTAGTATCGGGACACCAAGTTAGTAATCTTTGGGAGCCTATGGGAGGAAACGTAACATAACTTCAACATAACAATAAAGGGAAAGCAAGCAACGAAAAGAAACCTAAATAAGTAGGAGTGGTTACTCGCGATAAGGCTTTAAATCCTTAATATGGACTTTTCCGATTACGTTACCGAGGGGATCGGCGAGTTCGTAGACTACCGGCGACAGAATTTTATGAACGACAAACGGACCGTGATATTTCGTGGCTAATTTTGCAGAGATATGCTGCGTGGCGGACGACAAAATGTGTTGCCGTTTCAGAACGAGATCGCCTACGGCGAACTGTCGATCCCGCCGTCGTAAGTTGTAATACCGCGTTTGCTTGGCCCGCGCGGCCTCGAGATTCTCTACAATCCACCCGCGCAACTGTCGGATGTTTTCCATCCTCTCTCTCCAATTGGCGGGATCGGCGTCTTCGATCTCGACATCTTCTCGTCCGCGCAAACTAACAGGTTGAGGTTCCCTCCCGAAGTTGAGAAATGCCGGGGTCGCTTGGAGCGACGTATGGTGCGCGGAGTTATAAGCGAAACGGAATTCGTTGATGTGTCGGTCCCATTCTCGATGATCCCGGTCTAGAAACGCAGTAATCATAGTCTTTAGCACGCGATTCACCCGCTCGACCGGATTGGCTTGCGGGTGGTATGGCGGCACCGTCGAGTGCTTAATGCCGTATTGTTCCGCGAGTGCCCGTAAGTCGCGATTGACAAATTCCGTACCGTTATCAGTCAACAATACGCGAGGTGCTCCCCACCGAAATATAACGAGATCTTCGATCGCCTCTCGGATTGCTTTACCTGTCGCCTTACGAAGCGGACGACACTCAACCCATTTAGTGAAGAGGTCTTGTATTACGAGAAGATACGCGTGACCAGATCTGCTCGGCGGAAGCGGCCCCATCATATCCGCGGCAACTACCGTCCACGGGGCTTCAATGACACGTTGTCCCATTAATCCCGCGGGGACGTCCTGCTCTACTTTGGTTCGCTGGCATGGGTCGCACCGACGTACATATCTAGCAATATCGCGAAACATCTGTGGCCAGTAGTACCGCGTCGCGACACGGCGGTAGGTTTTTGCAACGCCGAAGTGTCCGGCCTGAGGCGGATCGTGATTATCGCGAATTATCTCCTCCCGCGAGTCTTTAGGTACGACACGTTTCCACTGGTCGAGATCGTCTACCAGTTCGCCTACTATCGGGTGAGGTCTGCGGAAATATAACTGTCCTCCCTCGATTTTCCACCCGGGGAATCGGCGTGGGTGCTCGGTAACATCGTCAAATCGTTTCGCGTACCACTCATCTTCGATCGCGACCGCTGCGCACAAATCGTTTTCTTTCTCGTAAATTCGCGAGAGTGCGTCGGGTACGTGGTGCAACGCCCCTTTCCTATGCTCGATCCGATAATCGTACTCAAGTAACTCGAGTGCCCACCGCGCTAACCGGCCGGTCGGATTCTTAAGATTGTGCAGCCAACGGAGGCTGCTGTGATCCGTTATTACTGTAAAGTTGTATCCTTCCAAATATGGCCGGAATTTCTTAATGGCCCATATCACGGCGAGACACTCTTGTTCGGTCGTTGAATACTTGCGCTCCGCTTCCGATAGCGACCTACTCGCGAACGCGACCACATGTTCGTTCCCATCTATTTGTTGCGTCAACACCGCGCCCAATCCCACGGAACTTGCGTCGGTCTGCAACGAAAACGGCACGCGGAAGTCTGGGCACGACAACGTAGGAGGAGAGGCTAAACGAGCTTTTACGTTTTCAAACGCGACGGTTTGTTCTTCGCCCCATTCCCACGGCTGGTTCTTCTTGAGAAGACGCGTCAAGGGTTCTAAGAGCGTCGCGCACTGCGGTATGAAGCGGCGATACCACGACGCCATCCCTATGAAACGCCGTAACTGTCGGAGGTTACGCGGCACCGGATATTCCCGAATGGCGACCGTTTTATCCGGATCGACTTTTAAACCGTCTCGATTCACGAGAAACCCTAAATATTTCACCTGAGATGGGCAGAAGTGGCTCTTTTCGGGATTAATTGTAAGACCGGCTTCTCGAATTTTCTTAAATACGCGCTCTAACCAGATCAAATGTTCCTCAAAAGTCTCTGTCGCGATCACTATGTCGTCGAGATAGGCGAACGCATAAGGATCCATCTCGGGCCCGATCAAATGATCGAGTAACCGTTGGAAAGTCGCGGGCGCTCCCGTCAACCCGAACGGCATTCTCTTAAAATGAAATAAGCCTTTCCCCGGAACCGCAAAGGCCGTTATCTCCCGGCTCTTCTTCTCGAGCGGGATTTGAAAATACGCCTGGCTCAGGTCGATGGTGGAAATGTACCGAGCCTTTCGTAACTTATCGAGAATCGCGTTCATATACGGTAACGGGTACGCGTCCTTCTTTGAAACGTTATTAACGAGGCGAAAATCTAAGCAAAACCGATATGTCCCGTTGGGCTTCTTAATCATAACTATCGGGGTCGACCATTCGCTTTGGGAAGGCTCGATAATGCCGGCTTTTAACAATCGATCGACTTCTTCGTATATCGCCTCTTTAATTTTTGGTGAGACCGGGTAACATCGCTGTTTAATCGGAGGATGACTCCCCACTTCGATACGGTGTTCCGTTAACGTGGTGGCCCCGAGTTTTTCCGGAACGCCCGTTAATTGTGACTCTAAAAATTCGCGCAAACGTTTCTCTTGATCCGGCGTTAATTCACTTAGACCACAGCAGACGAGAGGCGACGCTTCGGGTTTCCGCGCCTTTTCCCCTTTTTCCGCCGAATCCGCCGCGATATCTGTACTGTCTCCTTCCGACAGGACGACACGAACGCTCGCGAGAGAACTCGAGGAACCCTTCTCGAAAGGATACTGTCGTGAGGAATCCTCTACGAAATGCCATGTTCCGTTCGCGAAATTAACGCTAATTCCGAAAGCTTGTAAGAGATCTAATCCTAAAATACACGGCAACGCTAAAGTTGGCAACGAGTGGATTACCATTTGCCGGGTTTTATCGTCCACGCTAACTGGGACAGTTACCTCCCCCCTGACTCTCGCTGTTTGATTCGTCGCGGTCGCCACCCGTCTCCCGCCGGTCGGACGGAACGAGAAACCTAATTGCTTAATTAGCGCCGTTAGTTCCGAACCAACGTACGTGCGACTAGAGCCCGAGTCAACCAACGCGCCTATCTCATATCCCGCGATACGAACGCGGAGGAATTTCAGAGAGGCCGAGGCCCCCTTTATATTAAACGCGCTGTATGCGGCCTCACGGCGATCCACGGCCGAATCGTTCGGGGCGGAGAGGGTAGGAGTCGAGACGCCCCTCTTACGCGACTCCTCTATGCGTTTCCCGAGCACGCGGGACACGTACGGACGGTAACTTCGGCTTTACCGCACCGATAGCAATGTCTTTTCGGCGGGGCTTTGCAATCGCGCGAGAAATGCCCCGTCCCCTCGCAATTCCAGCACGTCGCGGTACGTGCAGCGGCCGGAGGGGTGGTCGACACGTCGGTCGCGGAAGCGGCGGTCACTGCGGGAGCGCTCGCCTTGGGCCCGCCTGCCGGTGCTTTGTTCCCGTTCGCGGCGCCTGCCCCGGTCCCGGTCGAATTTGCGGTAGAGGTACCAAGCGCGGCCACGGTATCGCGAGAATTTCCGCCGGAACGGCGATTCGCGCCTTTAGCTACCCGATATGCGAGATCCGGAAATAAGGATTGCTCTGGCGGGGGAGGTGCCCGATAAGTTTGCGCGGCGCGGCAGCTAGTCTCGGCTCGCGTGGCCCACCGCTCGAGCGCCTTCATATTAGTTACCGCGTCCCGAGGAATCAAAGTCTGTAATCGAGGTAGAAGGTGTCGGTGCGCGTAGCCGACCTTCTCTTCTTCGCGCCACGGCGGCGATAGCCGATCGTATAGCGAGCTGAGGCACGTCAAAAAGTCCGCGACGGGTTCTGTCTCCCCCTGCGTGCGCCGCATTATCTCGTCGCGAAGCGCGAATTGGAAGTCGGGGTCCCCGAAGCGCGTACGCCATTCCTCCCTAAACGCGGCCCAGGTAGTCAGGCTATCCCTGATCCCGCGGAACCAATGCAGCGCGATACCCGATAAGAAGAACGGCAGGCATCGTAAAATGTCCGCATCTGAGACGGGAATTAATTCGCGGCCCTCCTCCACGCGCAACAAAAACGTTTCCGCATCTTCGCTGCGCGCGCCCGAGAATTTCAAATTCCATTTACGCATCGTGTTATAGGCGTCGGCAGCGGAATTATGGCCCGAG
Organism: Temnothorax curvispinosus; assembly: GCF_003070985.1. NCBI lineage: Eukaryota > Metazoa > Arthropoda > Insecta > Hymenoptera > Formicidae > Temnothorax > Temnothorax curvispinosus. The sequence goes on from NW_020214619.1 coordinate 6,109, forward strand.
TCCCGAAGGGTCCCATTTAAGCTGTCGTGATCCGGCGGGGAGCCGGAGAGGCGCGCGATCCTATCCGCGGACGGACTATCCGGGTGCGTATTCCCCGCGGGAACCTGTAGGCATTCTGTATCTACCGGGTGGCTTATCGCGGAGGCGCCTTCCGAGTCTCCGCCGCGACGTAACAAACGCAGTAACCGGAGGGCCAATTCAGTGTCGGTCCCTTCCGCGGATAACCCTCGTCGAGTTAACTCGCCCATCCGCTGTTCACGGTTCGCGAGGAGGATCCACTCGTCGCTAAGTTCGACAGAATCCATCGTAACGCGATGATACTATTCACGGTTACTCTAATCTCGAATTTCTATAACGCGAGAAACACGATCGTTAACGCGTTCCCGAAAAGGCCACCAAATCGTTCAGTCAAACCGTTCGCGAAGCCAACAACATTCCTCGCTTTTCAATCGTAGCGAGCCTAGCTAAGGATAATACACGCGAATAATAGTATACGCGAGCACTAACACACGCGAGCAATAGTACACGCGAGCAAACACACACGAAGGAATGCGAAGACAACACGCTATAGCGGTGAAGTTTTTCTGCCGGTACGGCCGGCTCGACGTAAACACCGAATTCCGATACCGTCACGCCCCGACTTTCACCACATTCTAACGCTATACGCGACTTCGTATAATATCGCGAACTTACAATTTGACCCACCCGAAATAGTTCACCGCGATCGAAACGAATAATTAAGTCCTGAAAGAAAAGGTTAGACAAAATGTGCGAAACATACAGTAGATGAGAAACACAAAAATATAGCACACATCATACCGCAGAAAACAAGATAATACAAAAAGATATCGCATAGTAGACTTAATATCGCATAGAAATAAAAATAAAACAAAATCGAAAAAAGGTAGGATAAGAGATTTTCTTTATTTCAGCAAAAAAAAATTAAATCTGAAAAGAAAAAAAAATTAATTAATCTGCCGTCACCCGCGCGAAATTGTTATCGCGCTAATTCAAGCCCTTATTATGCTTTTCAGCGATCTTTCGGCTGCCCCACGTTGGGCGCCAATTTTTGTCACGACTTTTTACCCGTTCGGGCGCAAAGCCGGATCAAAAGGGAGTTGCGGGAGAGTAGGATGTCAGGCCTCTCCGACGGATCTCTCGCACGAACCGAATTTCTAACGCAAACGTGAGTGTTGGGCGCCAGACGCGGTATCCCGCGTCCACTAACGCGAAATTTATCACAAATTATCGAAACGTTTATCGTAATTGAACGGCGTGCGAGAAATCGACCAGCTCGGCGTATTACTCAGGGACGAAGGTGATATAGGGCAGCGCGAATTGTGACGGGCGACACAGAAATTACGAACTCAAACAATTAATAACAAAAGAGATTAACATTTATTGCCAAGAAAAAAACAATTAGCTCACGAGATTGCTCTAATAAATTAAAGAACCGTTGATTCACCTCTCACAAAAGCGAAATCATATAGACGTGAATAATCGTGAGCGTGAAAGAATAAATCAAAAATCGTTACAACCAGGAAAATAATAACTCCGAAAACAAGTCAAATTTTCACGCGATCTCAGACGCCAAGTTTACTCCAGAAAGTACGCAGGATCGCGATTGTTCAGAATTCTGTCGCCAGGATAGCGTATCCCCGAAATACGAGGCGCAATATAACACAACGACGGGTCAATAATCAAGCCCGAACGCGACAGGTAACGCGAAATATTTAGGTTTTATCGCGCCGAGGAAATCATCAGCGCGAGAAGAATATCGTACTCAATCTAACGAATTTTTACGGGACATACGCCCTACGCAAAAGAGTACTTAATTGAACGCGGAAGAAAGAGTATCCTCCGAGGAGAATAGCGCTAAACCAGCGCGAGACTACACAACGCAATAATGTCTTGACGGACTTACAGACTAACGCGAAATAAACTAAATCTAACGCAAGAGATGACGAACTTACATACTAACGCAATGTACAACTAAATCTACGCAGGGGAAAATATCTACACGAGGAAAACGCGAATTTGACCGCAAGCACACGAGATTACGGAAACGGCGTAACGCAAAAGAATCATTCTCGACGAATAAACTACGATCACGAGAGTCGCGCGTGACGCACCGCCGGGTAATACGCGATCGCAACCACAGATACCGTAAGAATGTTCGCGAATTACCGAATCGAGATATCTATCGCGATCTCCAGGACTTTCACGCGATGAGTACTATTCACTGGCCACGAGACCATTCCAAAGCCCTTCGCTCTCGCTCTCGATCGCAGATGCAAAATTACGAGATCTCAATTACGCGAGTACTTTAGGCGAGAGCGTGGCCCGGAGGGCGGTGTCGTGGCTTACATTATTACCGTCTATTACGAGGCAACCTCACCGGTAAGATACTTCCTCGGTCGGGGTTGTCCTCTCCGCCGTCACCAAAAACCGTCGCGAGAGAATCAGGCACCAAGTGCGCAGCAAGAGTCGGTCGAGAAGCGCTCAAGAAAGCCGTGCGTGTCGTCCCGAGGGTGGCTCAAGAATGATCGCGGAAGTGCGCTCGATAGAGGCGTCGATCTAACGCCCCTAGCGGGACATGCGCGACCCTTCCGCGCGATAAGCGGACCAATTGGCGATGAGCTCGCAAGCTCGCGAGGGAGCCGCTCGCAGGGTTATCGACCGTGGATTCGGCGGGGCGTTCGAACGTGCCCTTCGCGCTCGCGGGGTCCTTCCAGGTTTCCCCGTTGTAGTAGGCAAGGCGATGACTCCCGCGGTGTCCTCTGGCTCGACTCGGGGGCGGTGGCCATCCACCCCCAGAGTCCGTCTGGCCTCGGAGGACTGCAGACAGGCCCGGCGCCGGGCCCCTGCGATGCACAGGTTCGCCTGCCGTTGCTGGCGCGCAGCGCGCGCGTCTCACGTCGTCCCTCGCTTAGTAGCGGTCCTCGTAACTCGGGCTCCTCGCCCTCGACATCTCGCTTTCGGTCCTTGTGATTCCGTTTATCATCCGGCTCTCCTTGTACTCCTCGTCATCTTCAGTGTGGCGTTGGAACTCCAACTCGACGGGGTGAGGCGCCACGCAATATCGCAAGAAAAAAAAAACAATAATGAGTATTTGAATCGCAACTTTAATACGCCCCTGGAGATCGAAGGTTGATTCGTGAGCCGTCCTCGGGCGCGCAGTCCGCGCCTTGTGACGGCGGCGGAGCGCTGCCACGCCGCGGCGAAACCGCAACGTCACAATAC
>NW_020214620.1:0-1471 GCF_003070985.1 Temnothorax curvispinosus
AGATGGAAAATTTATATAAAAGTAATAATAATTGGATAAAGAGTTTAAGAGACTTATAACTTGTTTCTCTTATTAATTTATGTATCTATATATGCAAGGCCGAAATTGAATTCAGTTATACAATAAAAAGTGAAAAATTGATAATATTGTTGCTTCGGATTATTTATAAATGCTGCAACGGTGGAATCACAATGAAGACTATAGCTTCGATGGCTTCATCAATTTGCTGTTTTAAATCATAATATTTACATACGTATGTGCACGTGGTCGATTACGGTTATATTATAAATAATAATTCCCGTTATATATATATACCATCGGTTTTTTCGCGCATACAAACTTGCAAATTTATATTACGTGATATTTTCGTCGATAAATATACGTATACGTTTTAGGATGATTGCCAATGCCATTCAATCAACCCCTCTGTATCTTTTATATTCCCTTCTATCTCTAAATCTTGAACGCGTATTGAACGGTTCTTACGTGACTTGTATGGATTTAACGGAACAATAACATTGTTCTTTAGATCCTAAGACATTCTATACGTATACAACTGAACATCCGAAGCCACTTAGAGGGCTAACAAATTAACGAAGTTTATGATTTTCATTGCGGACAGGATTCTCCGGCCGTTTGCCGCTGTAAATTAATCTCGCGCGATAGGTGAAAGGAGAGTCTCCATCGGTTCTCCCACAGGATTACGTGCTAAGTGCAGTTTATTTTGTCGTGGTCGCCAGGCAATCGCGCGATGCGGTAAGCTGTGGTTCTCTCAGGGATTTCAATATTAGGAAATAAGAGACGACAAAACCGCGATTAAACGTCAGGGCACTACAGATGTTTTCTTATGCCATCTTGCTAGTGTTGTTTTCTGCCTAATTGCTTTACAATATTGTCTAATGACAATACATTTGATACCTTTCATAGCTCACAATTTATCCTTCATTATTTAGCAATTAGTAATGTATTTTGAATAGTATTTTAATTTTGTATTGTATCTGAGTTTATATTTTTACATTTTTGTAACACACTTAAATTGTATGTGTGAAATGTTAGGATTAAAGATACTCGGGTTAGTTTCTAATATTCTTCTAATATTCTAAAGTATATAATTTGTAATAAATAACGTGTAATTAATCGTGCAATTAGTGGTTAAAATTTGGAGCGTTTTTGGAGCGAAAATTAATGTGCGTTTTGTGCCAAAAAATACAAGTACCAGGACAATATTTAAAATCCCTGAAAGTAAAAAAAAATAGTTTATTCAGATTCAAGGTCTGGAATAAGTGCCTCGTTCAGCTGGAAGTAGCAATACGTACTTGTATATATGAAAAATTCTTAGTGGTCCTTTCTGCGTTTTGTGCCAAAAGGTACAAGTGAGGGGACAATATTTAAGATCTTTGAAAGCAAGAAAAGAAACAGTTTGTTGAACCACAGGAAGGACCACTAAGAATTTTTAATCTCATTATACAAG
>NW_020214621.1:0-1353 GCF_003070985.1 Temnothorax curvispinosus
AAAACTAAAGTTGACATAAAAGGTACTACAATCTAATAAAGCGAAAGATTTAATTGTGAAATAATATAATCTTACCGATCATTATTTTGGTTATTCGACGTTTTGCCAATTTCAATTTGGTTCCTCTTTGACCTTTCCAGTTAAAAGAACTAGCTAGCTTATCGTCCAGAACCATCCGTAGAATAGAATTTACTTTTTTTTGAAGCGATTGTCCCATTACTCCGGAATGTAGAGCATTGACCTATAATTAAATTGCATATAAATAAAGTTGATTTACAATTTGAGAAAAAAAATCAAATATCTTACCACTTTTGAATGAAAAGTTTTATCTTTCTTTAATTTGTGCTCGATTTTTTCTAAATCTGACAAATTTGTTAAAGGAAATTCATCCAAAACATATACAGCACCGGTAGAAATATTCTTATTTGTACATTTGTTCGTCGTCTCCGTTTCAAAGAAGCTTTCCAGATTTCTATCTATCTTGCGTAAAATAGTTTTACATGCTAACATTTCTTCTGCAAATAATAAAAGAACAACTTGTAGATTTTTTGTAAAAAATGAACTGTGTAAAATCCACTTGATGAAATCTTCACGAATTGATCAATTGTTCATAACCCGATACCAAAGCTTATAAAAAAATATAAGTGTATAAAATATGTTCTTAAGGTTTCTGGGTAGTCGCTAAAGCTGTCCGTCAGAAGCGAGAAAACGCATGCTAAGAAATGTTACGTGCCATTTTCAAATAAAAAGATACATCCAGAAAATAACATTTAAAATCAGTTCAGCACACTTGTAAAAAATGTGCCGAATATTTTTATTTTAAGCAACATACAATAGTAAAACTTTTCATTATAATACATGAACGACAATATTTTCAACATACCTTCCAGCTTGCTAATTGCATTTGCAAGAGATTCCAATGTGGCTGATTCTTCCCCTTCTTTGGCAGAAGTACATTTCGGATCAATTGTGGAGCCTTTATTACTCGAAGAACATTTTTGAGAACTTAATTTTTTGTCTGAAGTAATTGCTGCAGACTTGCACATTTCGATAGAACCAGATGTCTCTTGTAAAGGTTTTACTCCTTTACAATCCATGTAATTCTTGTTCTTTGATCTTTCATGAGAGACATTTATGTCATGTGTGACATAAGTTGGCTTTTTTACATTATTATCTGAAGATAATGAAGCTTTATCTACGCGCATGACGGTTTTGTCATTTTAAATATTAAATAAAAAAATATTTTAAAAACATTTATGAAATATAAGAAATATTGTCTGCTGATTGGGGGGGAATTGTTCTGTGGACCCTCATCCGGATTGCTGCAAAAAAATAGAGCCATCAATATCTCTC
>NW_020214622.1:0-1538 GCF_003070985.1 Temnothorax curvispinosus
TAATATGATTTTTGTAAATAAAACGTTTTATTTTAATGTAACAATACCGACTGTTAAATATTTAAAAAATTTAATGTTTTACATTAGTCTGTTTATCCCAAAGTTACCAAAAATTAAACTAATACGGAACTTTTAAAATTACAATTAATTCATAAGAATGACTTTCAATTTTGTAAGTGATAAAAAGAATGACATATTCAATATATATTATAGACTCAAATAACGATGGGATAAAACTAGGAATTTAACGTATTGTACTCGTTTTTCAATCTTAATTTGGAATAAAATGGAATTTGTTCTGTTGTAAATATCGCCGGAATTCAATGGAATTCGATATATACATATTGATTTCCAAATTTGGGATTCAATGGTATTTATTTCATTGTCGGAGTAAAAAGACAAATTCTTTCCAAAATAAGAAATTCCATGATATTGAAACTATTTCAATCCCTTTTTTGGACAGAATGGAATTCGGAAAGTCCTTAATTGAATTTCTGGCAATCCCGTTTTAATTCTTTTCAATCTTTTTTTGTTTGCTTGGTTTATTATTATATGGTTCGGTCAATGAACTCGGGCTTTCGTCCACTATCTTGCAAAATGTTTATTGCATCGTTTCGTCAGTTTTTGGTTCGTTCATCTATTTTTGAAGTATTGCAATTTTTGCAGCATAAGCTCTTTAGCCTCGTTTTTCGCATAGGGTCTGCCCCCACTGCGTTAAATTGGCAAAGTTTACGGACATGTATCTCCGGAACCAATCGGTTAAAAAATCCGAAATTTTACAGACACACTCTAGGAACGTTAACCTAACCTTTCATTTCATATCACATTTTCCGGGCTAACTACATTTGACCTAAATGCATGAACCACCTTAAGTAACATTATTACTTACTAAATGTTAAAATTGCGGGAGAGATAGAACAGTATTTGTGTTTACTTGTATTACTAAATAGAAAGCATCTATACAGGATAGATCAAGAGACACGGCAGTGTCTCGTGCCAAGTATACGCGGAGCGAGACCGTCCGTGACTCTTTTACGTGACGCGACGGGTTGCGAGTACTCGAGATGTTGAAATCTCGATAACGAGTGAACGGATCAAGTTCTAAGTAGGCTTGATCGATAGCTTGGGGTCGACTTGCGGGGATGGGCAGTGTGTTTTTATTTTTCCGCTACGTGCCCTATGAGCGGAGATATTGCGACGCAAAGTCCAAATGAGAAAATTTTATTTTAAGATACTTCCTCCTAATGCCGACGTCTTATGACACATATAACATATATATAACATATGTATAACAGAGAAATGCCACTTTCACTTTTTCGACATCAGGGCGGTGCTAGTATCGCCAGTTTCGATATGCACATATGTTATACGTGTGTGTACTGCGCGAGTGCAGATAGTGCGTTCAGCGCGCTGTCACTAAGTTAACCTATCTCGAGAGACACGGTAGTACGTGCGCGGCACGGAGCTATACCGACCGTGACTCTTTACGCGACGCGACGATTAATATTTTTTCTGATTCAAGGTAATTGTTTTATTTA
>NW_020214623.1:0-3123 GCF_003070985.1 Temnothorax curvispinosus
AATCCTCGTCTAAAGACAGCACGGCTCTCTCCCTCTTAAATCGCTGCGTGAATCGCTACTCGCTCGTTTCGTCTTAAAGTGCGGATCAAAGTTATTTATAATTTAAGTGTGCTACTTAGCGAGGGGTCCGAAAACTTCCGGTCGTGCTCCGCTCGCGATCGTTCTTCTGCCGCGCGCTCAAGATTTCCGTTCGACGCGTACAAGATCTCCGCTACGCGAGAGGCTTCGATGCGAGAAGCTGAGACAAGATTTCCGCTCGCGATACCTGGCAGAAAAGTACGAACGACTCAGAAGATTTCCGAATCCGCGGCGCACGATCCGTTGTTCCCCCTCGCGTCTTTTCCGTTCTTGAAATAAAGACTATATATTTCTTTGTGCAATCTGTGTTACGAGTGCTTTAATCCTCATTCCTCCCGCGAATTTACAACTCGCGTTATACACGCTTCTCGCTCAACTCTGAGCGGAATCCAGATTCAGGGCGACCGTCGTAAAGCGACGCCCGAACATTTTGGTCCTTCGAGCCGGATAGAAGCGTGTGGAGGGTCGAGTGTATGACAAGTGCATATTCGTCACCATGTCCGAGCATCTCGGGAAGCAGTTGCAGCTTCAACGTTCGATCGAGCGTTATCTCGATAATTTCAAGAAAATCGGGAAGGGGAACTTAATCCCAGCGAAGGTGCGTTCCCGCATTCAATCTCTAAAGGAGCTCTGGGCTCCGTTCTTCGACGGCCACGCAGATCTCCTGCATCGGATTCCTGAATCGAGCCGAGCAACCCTGAGCTACTTCCAGGACAACGCCTTCGACACGACTCTTGCAGCCTATCAACACGCCCTCGACTACATGACGGAGTGCCTGGAGGAATTGGAGCCGGTCGTGAGTCCGAACCCTATTTTCTCGAGTTCGCGATCGAACTTAACGGTACCGGCGTTCTCTCTCTCACATCTGCCTCCGATTAAATTGCCTCCGTTCGATGGCGACCACGACGACTGGGAGACGTTTCGCGATAGATTCACCGCATTAATTAAGGATAACAAAGATCTCGATGATTTCGCGCGCATGCATTTTCTCGCTCCATGTTTGAAGGGTCGCGCGGCCGAGTGCATCGCAAATATCTCGATTACCGCGGATAATTTCGCCATTGCATGGCAAGCTCTCATCGCGCGGTACGAGAACAAACGAAGGTCTCTTAATCTGCATCTTTCTACTCTAATTGAGTTACCGAGAATCACGCGCGAGTCTGCTTCGGATTTACAGACATTGTACGATAAAGTCAGTACCGCGGTAGCTTCTCTTAAAAATCTAAAGCGCCGACCTGATGAATTGTGGAACGATGTTCTCGTTCACCTCATCGTACATAAATTAGATCCGATAACGCGTAAAGCGTGGAATGTAAAATCGAGCGATACCGATGATCTGTAATCATACGACGACCTTTGTCGGTTTCTCAAATCTCGTACCCGCGCGCTCGAAGACTGTGCGATCGGTTCCTCAAGCAAAACCGCGTCGAAATCTGCGAACTCTTCGCGAGTGCACGCCGCGAGTGCAACGCCTCCGCCAACGACTCGACTCCGTGTCCTTTATGTAAAGCGTCGCACTTCATAAATCTGTGTCCATCGTTTATAAGCAAGACTGCAAGTCAGCGTCGAGAGATCATTAAACAACACAAAAGGTGTTTTAATTGCTTAAGTACCAAACACTCCGTGCAGGATTGCAAAAGTAAATATTCTTGTCGCATATGTCATAAAAGGCATCACTCTCTGCTGCATTCTGACTCGGATTCTTGCTTCAGTGCCACAGGCGCTGTTTCTAGCGACAGTTCGTCCTCAAAGGACAATGCGGCGATTAACTGCTCGTCGCCTCAAGCCTCTGACTCGAAATCGGAGGTCAACTCTCTTTTCGCGGCTGCGAAAAATCGTTCGCCGATTCTATTGGCGACAGCGTGGATCACGGTCCGCAGTTCGTCCGGCCGTACCGCCGTCGTCAGAGCGTTACTCGACCAGGGCTCCGAGATGACGTTCATCTCGGAGAACTTGGCGCAAACCTTGCGAGTCAAACGGATTCGCATGCCGATCTCGATTTCCGCCGTCGGCGGAATTAACGCCGGGACATTTCAAAACGCGACACGCATATTCATTTCGCCGCGCGCGTCTCTCGTCCCGTCCCTCTCGACCACGGCGCTCATTCTCCCGTCCGTAACCTCCTACATTCCGAAACGCAACGCGGATATTTCGTCCATCTCATATCTCTCCGACTTACCGCTAGCTGACACGGATCCGACGAGTCGCGATCCGATCAATCTCATTATTGGAGCGGATCTCTATAATGAGATTATTCTCGACGGCGTGCGTAAGGGGGGGATCGGGCAACCTATCGCGCAAAATTCTATATTCGGATGGGTCATCTCCGGACCCGTCAGTTCAGCCGCGTTTCCTGAACAGTCCTCAGCGAAAGTTCCTCGAATCTCAACGCATCATATTTGCTCTCTCTCGCTGGAGAAAGAACTCCGCCGGTTCTGGGAAATCGAGGAGCTTCCGCAGAGATCCGCTCTTACACAAGAAGAGAAGGATTGCGAAGAGCATTTCCGCTCGACTCATTCTCAAAATTTGGAGGGACGATACGTCGTGTGTCTCCCATTTAAGAAAAGCCCTCCTATCGAAATCGGGGAGTCTCGGGTTCAAGCCGAGAAAATGTTAAATTCGCTAACTCGTCGACTTCGTGACAAACCGGAAGTTATGAAAGACTATCATAATGTGAGAGGTTTGAGGACGAAATTGGCTGATCTACGGTGTTCGATCAGTTCTTCCGTGCTGAAAGTCGATTTTATTATTTTTACAGAAACGTGGCTTAATTCTGGTGTTTCTGATGCTGAACTGGGCCTAAGTGATTTTAAAGTTTTCCGGTATGACAGAGATAAACATACTAGCATCTACTCGAGGGGCGGCGGTGTTTTAATTGCTGTCCGTAATTGTTTTCCCAGCCGCTGTATTGTATTATCTCCTTCTAACATTGAACATCTCTTTGTTGAAGTAAGGATCGGCCGTCGCGTATTTATAATTGTCGCTGTCTACATTCCGCCTAATTCTTCGCCTGATGTTTATGAATCTCATTGTCGTTCCGTGCTG
>NW_020214624.1:0-2775 GCF_003070985.1 Temnothorax curvispinosus
TAAATTGTTTAAAATAATAGTCAAATTTTAGAAAAAAAAATTTTTTTATTTTAAATTCATAAAATAGACATCGTTACCTTTCATTTCCGATAAAGTGCATCAAAATAAGTTCACCCGTTCAGACGTGAGAGCCAAGCGTCCGATTTGCATAAATAATTTGTTAATAGGCAGCCATATAAAAATTGGAGGCGAGCCTTGTGCACACTTGTTCAGCATACTGAAAGGTATCATTGAGTGAATGTCCGCTTAAATATGATAATTTTTAACCCAGTTTTCGGGAACCTGTAAAAATGGCCCTTTTTCGCGTATTTTTTGCAATTTTGCAATTAAAAAAATTTTTTTTAATTTTTTTAAGGCTTATTCTTATAGGAAATTTCCTTCCGAACAATTTTTCTCTCTTCAAGTTTTTTCGTTTGACCAACACAGAAGGAGTTATTTAAAGAAAACTATACAGAAACGCGTTTTTAAATATATTTTGCAATAAAAAAAGGCGAAGCGGGCCGAGTTGATTCTAGAGACTTTACACGCTTGTTACGGGATATCATAAAAATCGATTTAAAAAAATTCCAGCTTTGCGCCGTGAACTTCAATATCTAATCCCCTGACTCCCGGATTATTTTTGGGGTCGCTGATTACGAAATTAAAGTTAGTTTAGAGAAATTCAAAATGGCGGATCCTATATATCCAACAAAGGCAAAATGTAATAATCCAACCAACGAAGGCAAGATGTAATGCATAATCCAGCCAGCAAAGGCAAGATGTAATCGACAATCCAGCCAGCAAAGGCAAGATGTAACAATCCAACCAACCTTGGTTACGAACGAATGTATTTGACGTATTCTTATTGAACAGATACAGTAATAGGCTGATACGATAAGTCATGCACAAGTCTGATGCAATGGACTGATATAAAGAATGTAATAGCGAATCGTAACAAGGCACGCGTGCACGCGAGACGTCTCTCTCTGAGGGCGAGTAGAACGGAACCGGATCTAATGAAATTAGATGGCGTATGCGCTGCCGTCTCGAGCGCTGTCGTCCCGAGCGCTGTCGTGCAGACCGTCCAGGGCAGCCACCTCAACACAATGGAATGTTAATGAAATGATGATCTGCTGATCGTCTTTTGTTTTCAGGGTTTCGTAACTTTAGGCCGAACTGTTTAAAACGAGACTCAGTCCGCTCGAGACGCTCACCGCTCCTAGGTAGAATATAGGTCCAATGTAAGGAAAAATAGGTTCATTGTAGGACAAAATAGGTTCTATGTAGGATCAAAGTAGGTTTAATGTAGTGACAAAGAAGATTTAGTGTTGGTTAAAAGTTAGTTCACCGTTAGATTTGTAATCAGCGACCCCAAAAACCCCCAAGTAATGTGTTTCAAGTGAATCCGATAAATTAAAAAAAAATCAGTCCGCCATATTGGATCCGCCATTTTGAATTTTTAAAATCTGACTTCAATTTTGTAATCAGCGACCCCAAAAACCCCCGAGTAACGAGTTTCAAGTGAATCTGATGAATCTATAATAAAAAAATCCATGGAGACGCGAGAAGTTGTTGTTTGGAGTCGAATATCTCGCACGTAGTGTTGCCGCTTTTCCGCGTGCGTGATTGGCCGGTCGATGCCGGGTGTGATCGCGGGAGATCGCGGCGAGCTTCGTGCGTGTGTGTCGTGAGTGTCGTGAAATTGTGATGTGACAGTTCGCGTCGTGTCGTTAGGAGGTTAATAATATTATAGAGTGCGAAGGGTTGATGATGATGATTAACGGCGAACTGGTAAAAGTAGATCAATTTCGGAGAGAAGAAATAATAAATTGCACATGTGGAAGAGGACGGTTTAATGATCTCTGTCTCTGTTGGCAACATGGACATTGTAATTTTATTGAAAAGGAAAAGGATGTTTCTGAGAAATATACATTTGTTACATATGTCAAAATCCATATCGACTACGGCCGTCTAAGAAATATTATCACGATCAGGACTGGATTATGGAAGGAAAATTGTCAAGGTAATTTATTTATTAATATATTTACGTTTATATATTTAGATTGTGCGTGTGGTTATAATTATTTATATATAGTAATCTGTTTATATGTTATTTATTGATTTTTTAATTTGCAGCTTGTCTAACCAAATTCGAAATCAGTATAAGATAAATCAAAGGATTGCAATGTTGAAGCGTTTTTATGACTTGGTTGCTGCACTTTTACAAATTCAATAACTTCTTTATTGTCTGTGCGTAAAAATCAACGTGGCACATTAAGTTATAAAGTTATATACGTCTGCCTTCTTGGAAAAGTTTTTTTGTCTGCATATAACGACTAATTATGGAAGAAGACGGTTTAATGATCTCTGTCTCTGCTGGCAACATGGACATTGTAATTTTATTGAAAAGGAAAAGGATGTTTCTGAGAAATATACATTTGCTACATATGTCAAAATCCATATCGACTACGGCCGTCTAAGAAATATTATTACGATCAGGACTGGATTATAGAAGGAAAATTGTCAAGGTAATTTATTTATTAATATATTTACATTTATATTTAGATTGTGCGTGTGGTTATAATTATTTATATATAGTAATCTGTTTATATGTTATTTATTGATTTTTTAATTTGCAGCTTGTCTAACCAAACTCGAAATCAGTATTAGATAAATCAAAGGATTGCAATGTTGAAACGTTCTTATGACTTGGTTGCTGCACTTTTACAAATTCAACAACTTCTTCATAGTCTGTGCGTAAAAATCAACGTGGCACATTAAGTTATAAAGTTATAT
>NW_020214625.1:0-584 GCF_003070985.1 Temnothorax curvispinosus
GTAGCCGCAACGGAGAATGATTTCGATGCGACAAACAAGACATACGTGTAGGGCGCGATGCAACGGCTCAGGAACGTCGTGACCGATGAGATTGAAAAGGACCCGTCGCGATTGAAAAGTTTAGTGGCGAGACAGCGGCGGTGAGTTACGACTCGCTCCTCTCGAATCGGAAAATCTTACGACGCGTGGTCACGCCTAAGATCGGTACCGCTGGGACAAACAAGATTAACGTAGAGAGCGCGATCGGGCGACTCCAGAGCATTCTCGAACAAATAGATCAAGCGCAACAGCGCGATTGAAGAACTGAGAAATAAACGTCGTGGCGTTGAAGAAGGACGCGCTTCGTTAGTTTATGGGTTTTTTCCACGCGCCAGGAATCAAGATACACGATGTAGCCCCGCACCGGAGAATGATTCCGATGCGACAAACAAGACATACGTGTAGGGCGCGATCCAACGGCTCAGGAACGTCGTGACCGATGAGATTGAAAAAGACCCGTCGCGATTGAAGAGTTTAGTGGCGAGATAGCGGCGGTGAGTTACGACTCGCTCCTCTCGAATCGGAAAATCTTACGACGCGTGGCC
>NW_020214625.1:594-1178 GCF_003070985.1 Temnothorax curvispinosus
GTAGCCGCAACGGAGAATGATTTCGATGCGACAAACAAGACATACGTGTAGGGCGCGATGCAACGGCTCAGGAACGTCGTGACCGATGAGATTGAAAAGGACCCGTCGCGATTGAAAAGTTTAGTGGCGAGACAGCGGCGGTGAGTTACGACTCGCTCCTCTCGAATCGGAAAATCTTACGACGCGTGGTCACGCCTAAGATCGGTACCGCTGGGACAAACAAGATTAACGTAGAGAGCGCGATCGGGCGACTCCAGAGCATTCTCGAACAAATAGATCAAGCGCAACAGCGCGATTGAAGAACTGAGAAATAAACGTCGTGGCGTTGAAGAAGGACGCGCTTCGTTAGTTTATGGGTTTTTTCCACGCGCCAGGAATCAAGATACACGATGTAGCCCCGCACCGGAGAATGATTCCGATGCGACAAACAAGACATACGTGTAGGGCGCGATCCAACGGCTCAGGAACGTCGTGACCGATGAGATTGAAAAAGACCCGTCGCGATTGAAGAGTTTAGTGGCGAGATAGCGGCGGTGAGTTACGACTCGCTCCTCTCGAATCGGAAAATCTTACGACGCGTGGCC
>NW_020214626.1:0-1661 GCF_003070985.1 Temnothorax curvispinosus
ATGTTCATCCCCACTGTCATCTTTACATTTTCGTTTTTCTTTCTCTATCATATCATTTTTCTATTTCATTTCTTCCTTCATATGATTATCTTTATAATATATAAAATATCACAATTTATTTATTTTATTTTTTAATCTAAATTTTAATTTATTATATTTTCATGCTTTTTCCTTTACCTTTGTCGTTTTTGTCGTGTTTATCTCCACTATCATCTTTACATTTTCCTACCTCTATCATATCATTTTTCTGTTTCATCTCTTCCTTTCTTTGTTCATTTTCATATTCTAATAATGCTTGGAGAAAAATTTCATCAAATCCGTCTTCCATCACTAAAATGTTAAAAGAACAATATTTTAACTTTTATTAATTATAATTACACAAAAAGAATTTTTTGTTATAATTAAATTTACTACAATAGTTCGCTTATAATTTTTCTTGGTACATGTCCTACAACTATTATGATTTTCAAAGTAAATTGTAAGAGAAAATTTCCTATGTGTATAAGCCATGGCTTTTAATATTAATAGTTTAAAGATACACACACACACACACACACACGCACGCACGCGCACGCACACGCACACGCACGCACACGCACACACACGCACACACTATTATTATTAATAACAATAATTCTAAAAAATATTAAATAACATATACTTATTTTAATTTAATTAACCTTCAACGATGTATCAGCGCAACACGCGCGCGCGCGTGTATGTGTGTGCGTGTGTGCGGATCTTTAAAATATTAATATTAAAAGCCATGGCTTATATACAGAGAGAATTTTCTCTTAGAATTTACTTTGAAAATCATGATAGTTGTAGGACATGTACCAAGAAAAATTATATGCGAGCTATTGTAGTAAATTAATTATAACAAATAATTAATAAATTTTTTCACTTACTGTGGACAAATTCTTCTCTATCCTTCTCTCTTTCCTCTTCCATTGAATATGCCATCTTTTTTCAAATTCGATCAAAAACGTTTTAAACGTTTTAAACAAAACGCTGTTGCTAACATGGTGTAAATAGACAGGTGAAGCATTCCCGATGCTGCGCACTCGTTCAGTTTTTGAACCAATCATCGCGCGACCTTTTTTGCGAGAAAAGCAATATGGCTGCTTCCATCAATTCGTAGTCCGTTACGTCCGTTATCCGTCGCGTGCGTCTGTTGTGCGGGAAATATTTTGTGTTCAACTTTTGCGACTTTAATAAAACATACGCAGTAAGTAGTAAATATAATTAATGTTGAGAGGCATTTATATTGGTTGATATTTGCTAAATAACCCAAGTAGCAAAAAAATATTTTTCAACGTTTCTAAAAACATTTTTAGTAATAAAAAAAATATTTAAAAAACGTTTAAATTAATAGAACAGATCCTTTTTTTCTTATTAAAAAAGTATTTATTTTATTGATTTTTTCATTATTCACTGGCGATTTAAATTCTTATTTTGCTGTATTTATTTTAACATTGTAAAAAAAAACGTTTTTTTAACATTAAAAAAATGTGTTTTTAATTATTTTAAAAAATTAAAGAATTTATTGCGAAAAATATTACCTCAGACGCTCTTCACGAAATGAGGGAGGTTCCAGGTTCGAATCCTGACTGAGGTAATATTTTTCGCAATAAATTCTTTACAGTTTTTTAAAATAATTA
>NW_020214626.1:1761-7277 GCF_003070985.1 Temnothorax curvispinosus
ATATTTGCTAAATAACCCAAGTAGCAAAAAAATATTTTTCAACGTTTCTAAAAACATTTTTAGTAATAAAAAAAATATTTAAAAAACGTTCAAATTAATAGAACAGATCCTTTTTTTCTTATTAAAAAAGTATTTATTTTATTGATTTTTTCATTATTCACTGGCGATTTAAATTCTTATTTTGCTGTATTTATTTTAACATTGTAAAAAAAACGTTTTTTTAACATTAAAAAAATGTGTTTTTAATTATTTTAAAAAATTAAAGAATTTATTGCGAAAAATATTACCTCAGACGCTCTTTACGAAATGAGGGAGGTTCCAGGTTCGAATCCTGACTGAGGTAATATTTTTCGCAATAAATTCTTTACAGTTTTTTAAAATAATTAATTCGCGTCGTATTATGTATTATGTATTATGTATTATGTATTATGCGTCGTATTATGTGCGTTGTATTATGATCATCTAGGAATTATGCCGACTTGTTGCGTGAGAAATTGCAAAAGTCGTTCCGGTGGAGCTACGAAAACGAAAGACATCAAGTTCTTTCCATTTCCGCAAAATCGCGAATTAAAAGAAAAATGGCTCGAAACTTGCCACCGAGAAGAAGAAAATTTAAACATAAACAGCGGTAAATTTCAAGAATCATTTGAATTCGTATACAGTATATAATTTGTGTACAGAATATAATTTTACATGATTCACACATTTTTATTTCTTATAAGCGAACTTCACCTTAAAGTGAGCGCAACAAAATGGGTCGCCTCCTGATTGGTTCAACCGCCAAAGCTGCCGCCATTATGCGCAATGCTTCACCTTGTTTTTTACACCATGGTTGCTAAGGTGACGACAAGCGTCTTGAACATTCAAAGAAGTGTGATTATATGCGATCAAAATTATGAACCTTTGATCGCGTATAAAGCTGGATCTAATCAACAAAATCTTAAAAAATTATATATGAAATAGGGGTAGAAAAGACTGAAAAATATAATAAAATTAGAAATAGATTGATATCTCCAAATTTGCTGAAGTTAAAGCATAAACAAACATTTCTACAAAAATTTCAAAATTAAAAAAAAATCGCTTTACCAATCATTGCCAAATTCGATCCCAACCTTCTTTACATGATACTCTATCGATTAAAAGAAAATGCACTCCGATATCTAAATACGATGCTAATACGGTCCTCTGATTGGCTGATGACGCCTTAAGACTATACTTAAGACGATCTTGGATATAAGACCCGACTATGAATACCGGCTTTAAAGAATTATATATGAAATAAAAATAGGACGGCTGGGCTGTATTCCAAGTGATTTGAGTTCAAAATAGCAATCTACAATATCAAAAACAATTTTGAAATCTAAAATTCTAACAATTTAGTATCATATTGATGTCTATTAAATTGACAAAGTCCGTTTAATGAACGTTAAATGAACATTTACATCGCTACCGTCTGGACAATCTCGATTACCATCGCATACTTTGCTGTATGGCAGACAAGTGTCGGCAGAACACTTGAATTCGTCACATTTGTCAGATTCGGTGATCATTTTTTTATTACCGTCGCAATTCTTCTCATCAGAACAGCTTTTATGGATCTTCTTTGAATTTAAACATATTTTATGTTTATTAAAAGGATGTCAAGTTGGGAGACAATGTGTTCGTGGTTACGAACTTATTAAAGTTTGTGTTCTTAGGCCAATGCAATTCCTCAAACTCTTTATTCTGATTAAACTTAAATAATGATGTACTGCTTCATTAGGACGAGATCGTGAAAGAAGTAAATATCATCGCGAGAGAATTGCGTCGAATTTCTCCCGTTTATCATGTCGGTATTTTAGAAAGCGCTCAATTTATCTTTATTCTCTTTAATAAACTCATTTATGCTAATAAAAAGGGATAATATTTACATAATGTTTTACGATATAAAAGATAACTTTAATAAATTAAACGAGAAAGAATCCTGAGAGAAATCCAGAATTTAAGAAAAATGAAAAGAGAAGTTGGAAAAGTTAATAGTAATATCTCGTCAATGTGATATTATTCTGATACCATAGTAAAATCTGAATATCAAATTAAAGCGTTATTATTTCGAAAAATATAGATACATATAAATTACAAAATATTGAGTCTCCAATTGGCTGGTTCTCACTGCTCTTCTGTGCGCCCTAACAGCTGTCCACAATTTTAATTTTTTTATTCTTTTTGTCGTTATCATTGTCTTTATCATCTTCGTTTTCCTTACGCTTGCTACATTTGTTAGCCTCTACCCCATCACTATGTTTCTCTTGCTTTTCTTTATCCTCTGCGTTCTTTTTCTCTTCTTGATCCTTTTTAAAAGCTATCATGAAATCCACCAACGAATCTTCCCAATCGTCATCGAATACTTAAATATAATCATATATATCTTGTAAATTATACAGACATATTTCATGTATGTATTGTACAAATCATAAATATATCGAATACATTTTTTAAACTTATAATATCTAAAATCTTCCATTATTCAAGCGTTGACAAAAACATTTTGGCAGTATTTCAAATAATATTTATCAAATTGACAGTTAATAAATGAAATCAGCCACTAATTTATTGATTTAAAAGATTGCATATAGTTTCAGAGAAAAGAAAAAAATATCGGAGACCAATCAAATCTTAAAGAATTATATATGAAATAAAATAGAAAAGACTGAAAAATATTCTAAAAATTAGAGGCCTTTGATCGCGTATAAAGCTGGGTCTAATCAACCAAATCTTAAAGAATTATATATGAAATAGGGGTTGAAAATATTCTAAAAATTAGAGGCCTTTGATCGCGTATAAAGCTGGGTCTAATCAACCAAATCTTAAAGAATTATATATGAAATAAGGGTAGAAAAAAATTTTTTTAAGACAGAAATTGGTAACTTTTTCACCCCTTACAAAAAAAACACCCAAGATTTTGGTGTTTACACCCAACTTTGGGTGTTTACTCCATTTTCGGTGTTAACGCCTAAATTTTCAGTACTAACACCGACATTTGAATGTCGACACCCAAAGTTTCAGTGTCGACACTCAACTTTTGGTGTCGTTGTAACCGAACGATACATAATCGGGCTACGGGGACGCTAATTTGTCCTAAAAGTCATCGGTCGCCACTCGGTTTGCCCTATTTCTACCGAGAAGGTAAGTATCTTTAACGTGAATGACTATATGGTTCCTCAATTTGTTTAAATAATTCAATTTTCAGAATCCCGCCACGGGGTCCTCTTCACCATCGCCTGTTATCAGGGACTTGATATCAATCGCCTCCCAATGTTGCCCAGGTTCGGAGATTGAGCGACACCCGCTTGATCAGGTAAGTACGTGTTCGATAATTCCCTAATCCTTTCTAATTTTTAGATTCCCGCCACGGGGTCTTCATTTTCGTCGGCTCCCCTCAGATATCCGCTATCAATCATCAGGCTGTGTCAACGTGGAGCCAAGATGGCGCGACACAAGCTTGATCGGCTAAGTCCCAACATCAAAAGTTCAAATAACTAACTAATTCTCTTTTATTTTCAGGTTTTCGCTACACGGTCCTCATCCCCATCGCCGATGTCATGGATCACCGCTGCCACCGCCGTCCAAGGTCACCGCATATAGAAGATACCGCGTCACTCTGAGAACTGTCGCGAGAACTATAATTAATGCTGTTTTTTTTTAGATTTCCGCCACGGGGTCCTCATCTATGACCTCCTCCGAAGCAGACCCGATGATAATTTACGATCCGGATGGATTCCTTCGCAAGATGGCGCGACACTCCGCTTGATCAGGTAAGTAGAAGGTAAGAAATCGATAACTACGTATTTATTATCACAAATGATTCTTCCATTTATTCATGATTGTCGATTCACATAGATGGTTGTTCACAATTGTTGTTCCCGCACAAGATGACGGTCGCACGTCTCGCAAAGTGCGAAGTTTTCGTTTACGGTACGTCAAAACCTTTCGCCTTTCGTATCGGCGACGAGTAACGCGTTTCGTTTCGGGCGTTGCCGTTTGTTTCGAACGCTGTGGTACGTTAAATTCGTAATCCGGTACGTAATCGCGATCATTCGAACGATACTCCGAGATATACGCGCGAGACAAAAGTTATACCTACGAGCGTCCACGACAGACTGCCTCGAGGAATATTTCTCTCTCGGGCTCCCTACCTACGGTAAGTTACCCCCACCATGGGGTTCCCGGCCGCTTTCTCCTCGCGATAATTTTCCATTCTCCGCGGTAACAATAGGTTTTACGACTTTCGGATCTACAGGTGTGCGCCAGATGTTCGCCGCTACGCAGTTACAATAGCTGTTGACAACTTCTGGCAGTACCAGGTGTGCGCGGTGGAAATTTCCACTTGTGGTACCATGTATACGATGCCCTGAATTGATCCCCGGACAGTGGTTTTTCACCACTCGTAATTTTTACCCTACGACGACGCCGACCCGTGCGCACGTCTTCTCCTACCTCGCTTTAGGTGACCCCGGGCTAACTTCTCGAGGAGATGTCTAGGTCGCGCTCGCGACGTCCGCCGTTGACGGCGACCCCCGGGTCTCGTTATCGTGGTCCCTACTAACCCGATTCCGGGCTCAGTCCCTGTGGACGACGTCCGGGTATCGAGTTTGGGCAACATGTCGCCGTATCTCGCGTTCGGGTGATCCGATCTTGACGGCGACCTGTTCCCTGGGTGTACCAGGTCCCACTGAGGATGACCCGCTGGTTTTTCCCCGCGGATGACGCTTGGTTGTCTAACTGGCCTCCTGGTGGCCGGATCGCGTCGTTCTTCGGCCGGTCATCTATTTCTCGCTCTCGCGGTTTGGATCACGTCGCTAACTTCCTCTCGGCATGCTTATTTCTACTACCTCGGGACCCTGTCGCGCTAACTCGTGATCCGGTGAGCGTATCGCGCCGCTCTTTCGCCGGTCACCCGTTTCGTGACTCCCCGGTTCGGACCGCGTCGCTATCATTCTCGCGGCGCGCACGGTTATACCACCTAGTGACCTTGACGCGCTAACTCGTGATCCGGTGAGCGTTTCGCGCCACTCTTTCGCTTGCCACCCTTTTGGTGACTCCCCGGTTCGGTCCGCGTCGCTATCGTTCGCGTAACCCTTACGGTTTTCGTTACTTGGTGACCGCTGTCGCAAATCTAAGTTCTACGTGCGCCGGACGGATCGAAACAAATAACCATCTTTTACTCGTCATTAAATGGGAAAACAAAACATAAAATCGTGGAGCTTGGGCTCCCTATCGTGATCCGTCCTCGGAGCGCTAAGGGAGGGCTGGCCTTGGCCGGGGCATCTTCCCCGTTCTCTGGAGTCTCTTCTCCCGCCGACGTGCTCCGGAACTCCTCGTCCAGTTCGCCCCTCTTGTCTGGCGTCGCTATTCGCAGCACCCCCATCGCTATTACCAACGAATCGTAGACACGGCGCATGCGGTTGCATCGTCACCCAAAGTTTCGGTGTCGACACTCAACTTTTGGTGTTGACACCCAAATTTTGGTGTCGACA
>NW_020214627.1:0-1343 GCF_003070985.1 Temnothorax curvispinosus
TTTAAATAACGTCTTAGGAATAGGATTTAATATCCAGGTATGATATACTTTTTAAATATGTTAATAAAAGGTTGAGCGTATATTATATTTATATGCTTTTACCGCGGCAATTTTTAACAAATAATAAACGTATTTTATACCACATCCTGTTATGACATATGTAGACTATATATAACGTTTACATCAAATTAAGAAGTAGTCTACCACGTAAGGCAGTTGGCTCACGATGCAGAGGTCCCGAGTTCGAATCCCACCAAGGTAAGTGTGTTTTTCAAATACAAAAAAATATTTATAATCATGGACTGCATCTTAAGAAACAAATTTAGTTAAAAAATAGTAATAAAATTTCGAAATAAATAATTTTTTTTATTTTGGGTGAATAATTATTCGAATTTAATTCGTATATGTATAACGTTTAATACGCGAATAAAAATTGGTATATGAAAACGTATATGAGACGGTCATAGAAACGGAAATTATACTCAAGTCATATACGTTTAATATATCATGTTTATACTATACGTTAATACCATAAATATACGTATATTATACCTTCTTGTTCTTATTGGGTACATGTACTTATGTCTGGACTCGGTCTAAAAGACGTCTTATGTCCCCATTTTTTACATTGTGCTGTCTGGGAACCCAGCGAGAAATGACCCATCGAATCGATGTCTAATCAACGTCGAAATCATGATTTTGATGGGTTATTTCTCGCTGGGAAGTGTAAAAGTGAAAGAGGGAGAGAGGACTATTAGATTATATTTAACATATAATAATATGTATAAATATTTAAAATAAGTTAATATTTATCGATACATGTAAGATATAATTAATATTTTGGATTGTAATTGGTTGAGGATCAGTTTAATATTTATACATCTTATATGTATCGATAACAATTAATTTATTTTATATATTTATATTATATGTTAAATATCTAATAGCCCTCTCTCTCTCTCCCTCTCTCACTTTTTCTCTTTTCGAGTCATTTTGGTGCGCGTCCGTGCTACATCTGCAAATGCATGTTTTATCGGCAGTGTTGGAAAATGAACGTGGCTACGTTATTATATAGTGGCTACCAATTTCGAAAATGGATGTATACTGGCGGTAGTATACAGGGGCCTTCGACTTTCGACGGTTTCACGAAAAAGGCCGGGATGGTCTCTCTCAGAAGCTGACAAGAGTTTTGTCCTTAGGCAACTATATTGTCATTGACAAGAGCATCAATATTTGATAATAGCAACATTTTTTTACTATTTCTGGGTCTGCGGAGTCCCATTGATGATCACGAAAATTTAACTAGCCTTTAATCAGATATCGGTAATATCGCAATTTTATGC
>NW_020214628.1:0-6207 GCF_003070985.1 Temnothorax curvispinosus
TCCCTTGATAGCATACCTATTACTCACCGTCACTTACGGTACGGCAAACGCGCCAAACGCGGCGCTTCGAGTAATCGAACAAGTCGCCGACGACGAAGGCGCGGATTTCCCTCTCGCGGTTCCGATATTGCGGCTTCACACGTACGTCGATGACGCTGTGTTCGGCGCCGATGACATACCTCTCGCGCTTCAGACGCGCGATCAAGTAATCTCTCTTTTGCAACGAGCTGGATTTCACCTCCGTAAATGGGTGAGCAACAATCCAGTCTTGCTCGAAGGCATAGATCCGCAGGATCACGATTTCGCGTCCGCTAAAACGCTCGAGTCAGACGAACGCCTCAAGATACTCGGCATCAAATGGCATCCGACCACGGACGTTCAATTTGACGTCACGCTCGCAGAATCGATTCCTGACACAAAGCGATCTATTCTTTTGACCATCGCTCGAATCTTTGATTCTCTCGGCTGGATCGCTCCGGTGGTCGTCACCGCAAAAATCTTGATGCAGCAGCTCCGGCTGCTTCGTTACAAATGGGACGAAGTGATCCCTGAAGACCTTCTCCGTAAATGGAGAGACTATTATTCTCTCTTACTACTGTTGCGACAAATCACCATTCCGCGTTGGACCGGTTACGGTTCCGATACTCTCACCGCGGAAGTTCACGGGTTTGCCGATGCTTCCGCCTCCGCATACGGAGCTGTTGTTTATCTGAAAGTTACGCATCATGACGGAACGGTCGAAATTACGCTCCTTCTCTCGAAGTCACGAGTAGCTCCGCTTAAGTCCACGAGCATTCCTCGTCTCGAGTTACTCGCCGCGGTTCTGCTTGCACGTTCTGTCGTCGCCGTGCAATCTGCATTCACGATCGCTATTCAATCTTATCATTGTTGGACCGATTCTAAAGTCACAAAAGCTTGGTTCGCACAGCCACCCTCGCGTTGGAAAATGTTTGTCGCGAATCGGGTACATGAGGTTCAAACGCTCTTGCCAAATGTCGAATGGCATCACGTGCCATCACAGCAAAATCCTGCCGACCTCGTCTCGCGCGGCGTCAAGCCCGAAGCTTTGATTGCCCAATCGCTATGGTGGACAGGGCCCGCCTGGCTCAAATGTCGTCCGATCAGTGGCCTTCTGCGCCTTCATCAAGTTCTGTCGAGTCGCTTCCGGAAGAGCGAACTCACGCGCCCGTGCATATCGTGCAATCATGTGATCCCTGGGATCTCGATAAAAAATTCTCCTCATGGAACAAACTGGTGCGCGTCACCGCCTATATAATGCGATTCACTCGACGCGCTCGCGCTACGAATCGCTCGAATTCCGTCACCACGAAGTCAATTCCCGCGTCGACATCGCTACTCCCGGAAGAAATTGACGCCGCGCGCGAATTCTGGCTCAAACAAATTCAAAAAATGCTATTCCCCGCGGAATACGCGCGATTAAGTTCAACTCAGCGAATTTCGAACAACAGTAAACTGATCTCATTAAACCCGTTCCTAGACAAAAGCGGGCTCATTCGAGTCAAAGGCCGACTCCGACATTCGACATTTCCGGACGACAAAGAACACCCGGTTGTGCTCGCAGCACATCCGTTGGTCGCCGCGTTGATACGCGACACTCATCTCCGCGCCCTTCACGCTGGGCCGCAATTAACGCTGCACCTACTACGCGATCACTACTGGATCCTGCGCGCGCGTCAAACGATCCGCGCGGTTCTGCATAAATGTGTGAAATGCGCTCGGGAAAGCGCCCAGAATGCACACGAGTTAATGGGCGACTTTCCTTCATGTCGCGTCACGTCGGCGCCTCGCGCGTTTCTACACTGCGGGGTGGATTATGCCGGTCCAATACTGGTTAGATCTACGACCGGTCGAGGCCACAAATCACGGAAGGCGTATATCGCGGTGTTCGTCTGCATGACGGTCAAGGCGACGCATCTTGAATTAGTTAGCGATTGTACGACTCCCGCGTTCATCGCTGCATTCGATCGATTTTGTGCACGGCGCGGCGTTCCCAGTGATATGTACTCGGACAACGCAACTACGTTTCACGGCGCTCAGCGCGAAATCTCCGTCGCGTGGAGTGAGGCCACTCGCGACCCGAATTTTCGAAATCAAATCGCAACCCAAGGCGTTCGGTGGAACTTCATTCCTCCGTCCGCGCCGCACTTCGGCGGACTTTGGGAAGCGTGCGTCCGCAGCGTCAAGTTTCACATGAAACGCGTCATCGGGGCGCACACGCTAACATTCGAGGAGCTCAACACGCGCCTATGTAAAATCGAAGCGTGTCTAAATTCGCGACCAATCGCTCCCGTTTCAGACAATCTTGACGACTACAGTACAATGACATCGAGTCATTTCTTAATAGGCTCAGCGCTAACGAGCGTACCCGCACCCTCGTTACTAGACAAAAGGGAAACGCGTCTCACTCGATGGCAATTGATTAACCGATGCGTGATAGCTTCTGGAAGCTCTGGTCAAACGATTATCTTCATACTTTACAGCAACGCCTCAAGTGGCGTCAAGTACAGAATTTAGCTCAAGTCGGACGCTTAGTATTATTGCGAAACCCTCTCGCTCCTCCGAGCAGATGGGAGTTAGGACGGATCGTGGAGTGTCACCCCGGCGAAGACGGGCTCACGCGAGTCGTCTCAGTCAAAACGGCGCGATCCACGTATAAACGTGCCGTGGTCAAGTTGTCATTTCTGCCGGTCGACTTAAACACCCCGGAGTGACACTCTTCGATGCTTAAGCGATAAGAGAAACTGTACATATTTGTAAATATCCAGATGTATTATCCTTTTCTGTATAAATTGTTCATTTGATTTAAGTTACAGCCCTCGCTGTGCTCAGCAATGCGGGCTGCTTGAATTCGCCGTTCGTCACGGCGGGCGGCCCCGGATATTGCGAATCGTTATTCGCGGCGGGCGGTTATGTTCCGTAATTTCTGTCGCGATCGCGGTCAATACCGTACGGTGACGCCATCCGTCAGACGCCCTTAGAACGAGGGGATTTCGCGCCGCTCCCCGCGACAACCCGAACCGCGAAGTTTTCCCGACGAGTA
The DNA here is from genome assembly GCF_003070985.1 of Temnothorax curvispinosus. Lineage (NCBI taxonomy): Eukaryota > Metazoa > Arthropoda > Insecta > Hymenoptera > Formicidae > Temnothorax > Temnothorax curvispinosus. Next base: position 3,062 of record NW_020214628.1, read on the forward strand.
TCGATCCGTCATGCCGTGATCGCATGATCACGAAAACACGGCTGATTGGTCGATGCCCGTCGCGGGCCCGAAAGCTCCCGAAACGCGACAGTTCCGGGATCAGTAGTCTCAAGTACTCCGGAACACGAGGTAGTACACCGCCGTGTATCTGTTCTAGTTTCCGTTTCACGCGGTCTCATTATTCCGTTGTGCATACGGCTCGCGTGCTCGTTACAAGCACCGCTGATTGTCTCGCGCAGTTCGTGCGTCCTCAGCAATCCACCCTCGCTACCGCGAGCGGTGAAACATCGCGTATAAGTCGCGCCGCGCCTCGCCATTATACGACTCGAGTTTCTCGATTCGTCACCTGTGAACGTTTCGCGTCTTGTGTCACAAACAAGTGCGACAGCAATTGAACGCCGTAGGAGCGTTCGGCAAGTGCATATCAAAGTGCGCTTTCGTTGCCAAAGCTGCCGTGATCGGCCGCATACGGTCACATTCCGCGACTGCCGCGTCGAGCGGTCACCGAATCACGTGCGCGCACCGTGACGCGCTCACATAAAGGCGCGCTCACCGAACTGTATATAGATTGTGCATTAAATAAAGACTTTTGTGCCTCGTTAAAACAAGTGTCCGTTTTCGTATCGCACCTCGGATCCTTGTCGGGGTCGACCCGGCATATTACGCCAATTGGCGATCCGGAGTTACGCCCGGAGTACAATTCGCCAACATAATTTCTGGTCCTTCGAGCCGGATTCGGCGTGCTACTGTGCCATTCGCAGAGGAAACGGACATAAAAATGGAGGAGCTCATGTCCCAACAAAAGATGACGATCCATGCGATCGACTGAGCTCTCGACAACTTCAAGAAGATCGGCAAGTCGAACCCCACATATGGAGTGGTTCGCAATCGATTGCAGCAACTCAAGGACAACTTTACTCGCTTTGAGCGACTACACAGTCAAATCATGGCCGCAGCATCCAACGAGTTCATCATGACAGACCGGTACTTCACCGAGGATCGATTCGACAAGTGCGAGGCGACCTTCCTGGCCGCATCCGACTACATGGCCGAGTGGATGAGCAAGCTGGAGCCGCCGACGACAGCACAGGCTTCATCACCCGTAAGCCCGTATCATTTCAACGCATCGCCGCGTTCCGCGTTTCATCTCCCGCGGATAAATCTGCCTAAGTTCTCCGGGGAGTTTAGCGAGTGGGAAGCGTTTCGCGATCAGTTTAAGGCGCTGATAATAGACAATCGCTACTTGCTCGACGTAAATCGCCTGCAGTATTTGCATTCGTGCATTAAAGGTGAAGCCAGCAGTGCCATCCGCAATCTGGCATTAACTGACGCGAATTTCAAAATTGCTTGGAGCATATTGTTATCGCGATACGATAATCGCCGTCGGTTAGTGCATGAACATGTGCATGCTCTCCATACGCTTCCTCAAGCAATTTCCGAGTCCGCAGTGGCTCTCACCGCGTTACGCGACAATGCGAACGTCGCGATACAATCGTTAAAAAATCTTGGTCGGTCGGTTGACACATGGGACGACATTTTGGTTTATCTGCTCACGCAAAAACTTGATAAAGGCACACGTAAAGCCTGGGAATTGAACCTCGGCGATACTTCAGAGTATTCCACATATGATCAACTTAATAAATTTCTTGTAACAGCACATACGTGCGCTTGAGAACCTTCTCCCGGTTTCGTCTCCTGTCAAGGGAAATAAATAAAATTCCTCAGTTCAAGCTCACGCAGCGAATACAAATAAATGTCCCATGTGTCAAAAGACGCATTTCTTGTCCGCGTGTCCGGACTTTCACAATAAAAGCGTCGCACAGCGACGGGATCTCGCTAAGAAATATCGGTGTTGTTATAATTGCTTGAGCACGCGGCACATTCGTGATGCGTGTTCAAGCAAAAACACCTGCCGTCAATGTCAGCAGAAGCACCATACATTGCTTCATGCTGCCGATGCAAACAATAATAATTCGACAGTTGAGAGCTCACCTTCATCTACGGAAACGACAACAGACTCAACTAACGAAGTCTCGTCGCATTTGTTATTTCACACTAGCTTCTCGAAATCGAATATTCTTTTGACTACCGCCTGGATTAAGGTGAGCGGGCTCAACGGTCGACATAATATAGTTCGCGCGTTATTGGATCAGGGTTCCGTTACGACTCTGATCACCGAACGTTTAGCTCAGCGATTGCGTTTCCCGCGTACGCGCGTCTCCGTCTCTATCACTGGGATCGGCGAGACGGCTGCCACTGCACGCAGCGCAGCTATAGTTCACGTATCAGCGCGTGACGGTACGCGCCCGTCGCCCTCCGTCTCCGCTCTTGTTCTTAAGTCGCTCACGACTTATATTCCGCAGCGCGTTCCGGATGTAACAAACTTGTCGTACATTAGCAAACTTTCTCTCGCAGATAGCGATCCGACTAGCGCGGCGCCGATTGACGTAATTATCGGCGCTGATTTATACGGCGCAATCCTACTGCCGGAAGTACGTAATCGCGCACCTCACGAGCCCGTTGCTCAGAATTCGATATTTGGATGGTTCTTCTCAGGACCTATGCCTATGCCGTCGCAGTCACGGCCGGCTCGCATTCAAACGCACCACTGCACGGTGCTTTCGGAAATTTCAGATCAGCTGAAACAGTTCTGGGAGATCGAAGAACTCCCTCAACAAACGCATCTCTCACCAGAGGAGATCCGATGCGAAGAACACTTCGTTTCGACTCATTCGCGTGCCCCCAACGGGCAGTATATCGTGCGGTTGCCGTTCAAATCGGGGCCCCCTATCGACATTAGCGAATCAAAATCGTCAGCAATCGCGTCTGTATTCACGTCTCGAGTCGCGGTTAAAAACGAATCCCGACCTTACGAAGGAGTACCACGACTTCTTGGCGGAATATGAGCGTCTTGGCCACATGACCAAGGCGCCCCTCGACGACCCTCCGAATCGTCAAGTTATTTATATACCGCATCATGCCGTTGTCCGCGAGCATAGCGCGACAACTCGCTTGCGCGTTGTCTTCAACGCCTCGCAACCAACCTCCAATAGTCGCTCTCTAAACGACCATCTAATGATAGGCCGGAAACTACAACCCAAATTATTTTTCATTATCTTGCGATGGCGTCAATTTCGATTCGTCTT
>NW_020214629.1:0-1149 GCF_003070985.1 Temnothorax curvispinosus
AATCGCGACGGGCAGTTTGGTGTCTGCGGGTCAAACTTCCGTTAGCGGGTGGCCAAAAGGGAAGCCTGGTAGGCGTCACGATGGCCACGACAACGTCGGGAAGTAAGACCCCAGCGGCAGTGCAGATGTACCTCAGGCAGCAGCAATTACTGCGGCAACAGTAGCTTAAAGCATTGCAGGCTTAAGCTGCCGGCGGTCAAAAAGTGTCTATCACGGTATCGGCCACGGCGGCGGTGCAGCAGCGAGCAGCAGCGACTACCTTGATGAAGCAAGGTATCGGTGCCGTAGGCACTGCGGGCGCGGTGACAGGGCAGACCGCTGTGGGCAAACCGACAATGACTAGAACAATGTCTGACACTGAAATGACTGCGTTGCTGAAGCGGCAGACGTTACATCAATAAACAAAGGCTGCTGCTGCTAGAGTCGCGCAGATGAGTGTTTTAATAAGGAGGCAAGATTAAAGAAAATAATAAAAATATTCACAGGTATAGAAATCTAAAATGATCAAGTTTATATCACTTATCCTGTATTTAAAAAGAGAGAAAATTAAACACAATTTTATATCGCAAGAGTAATCGGCTGGGTGACTCTGTTCCAGGTACAGCTATCATGAAAGTCAGACGTGTTCTTATATATGAATAAACAATTTACTTCTTTTTAACCAATTGGTGTTCTTATTTTATTACAGTATATACATTATGTATATTAAATAATATATATATATTTCATGAGAACGATATAAATATGTGTTCTGCTTGTATAAAAATATAAAGATATGTCTTAATTTTGACTTATTCCCTTTCAGTGGATCTCACCGGCGGATGATGACGTATGAAATCTCTGTGGACTGAATAGAAAACGAAACATAATGATGATATAGCCTATACTATGTACAAAATGTAATTCCTTTTTCTTTCCTTTTACTATGTACAATTGTAATTCCTAAATAAGTGATGGAACAGGTATTATTGTCAAGTTTAAAGAAATGAATTTATAAGGTTATTGCTTCAAAATTCGATTAGCACACACTTAATGCGTAACACCTAATTTTTAAAATTGAAAAAAAAAACATGATAGTATGATAAAGAAATTAATAGTCATCTTCTGCATACTCTGGTAGTTCAGATTCGAGGTCCATCATTGTCTTCA
>NW_020214630.1:0-5869 GCF_003070985.1 Temnothorax curvispinosus
TTTAGGTGTTATTAAATAATACTTGCTGGTCTAAATAAATAAATAAAAATAAAAATAAATAAATAAAATCTTTTAAAGAAACGTTCTGATTGATTATATCCCCTATTATGCTTCCTTTTTGTTCCGTTTTTTCTTCTACTGAGAATGCACTCTAAGGACAGAGATATATGCTTGCTAAGATTGTTTACTCTTGTTTCTCTATTTTTTCTTGCCCTCACCAACTACAACTTAAATCTGTTTACTTTTTAATTTTCACTTTGTTTGAATATACACAATTGATGCCTAGATCTGCCATTATATGTAAGAAGGTCAAACCAAATATAAATATATAAAGATAAAATCATATTGTATGAAATTTCGGATTTTTTTATATACATGATCACATAAATTACATGTGTTATCAAATCTTTTCATATCTAATTATTTTTACATCTGACCATATTAGAAATATATCCATTTTTTCTCAGACAACATGATCATTTAAATATGAGCTTTTTTATACTATATTATTTATTTATTAATTTAAACTACAACTTATACAATATATATCAAAGATTGTTTCAAATGTTTGGAATATTAATTTAATTATTCTGTTTTGCTATATACTGTTTGACATATATATTTATTTATATATGTATGCCCAGAGGTATGTTCCGGGACTGTTTACGTTTTGTAAAATGTACAGTCCTGGAATATACCCTCACATTTGTATAACAGATTTGAAAACTGTCCTAGAAACTGCCGTAGGACTTAAATTTTTTCCGGGATAGTCCTGGAAAATGCCAAATGTCCTGGAATATAATGATATACAATATAAAAGTCCCGGAACATACCCCTTTGGGCCTACATATAATTATATATATTTATATATGTTTTTATATAAAAAAAAATTTATCGAGTACTTAAGCCCCTTGCACAATTCTAGGCAACAGGCAATAGGAACAGGAAATAACCAAAAAATCGTTAATTACAACCTAAAAAATTCGAATACTATATATAATTGGTTGGCCACAGGCAATGACTTTTCAAACATTTATTAGTAAGCCTAAACAAACAACTCTACCAAGTTTCAAAACGTTTGGAATTATTTCTGTCAAATTTTTCATTTTGACTATTGGTCCTTATATCTATATATATAAAATAGAATGTCTGTATGTATGTATGTATGTATGTATGTATGTATGTATGTATATGTTCTTTATACACTTTTAAACTATTCGACCGAATTTTTACCAAAAGTATATAAAATAGGGGTAGAATTTTTCGGGGAGTGTTATAGAGTGTATAGTTTTTCGTTACCGATTTTTTGAGGAACCGGTATCCGAAATTTTTTCAATTTTTTGGTAAATAATTGACCGAATATTTTGTAGGAAATGTTTTGATTCTGACGTAATTCCTGACATAAACATAAAAAGTGTATCTGGTGGCTGATTTAAGTTATGAGGTTGGGGGCCGGGGGAGGTTTTTAGTCGGTGAATAAGTCCGGTATAACCCTGGGGACCGGCCTTAGGGTATGCGTAAACATTTTCCTTTTCCAACGAAAAAAAAAGCAGAATCTTAAAATTTGCAAAAGTTCCGTAGAAGAATTAACTAACCGATAGAACAAAATGGAAATAATAAATATCTACAATTAGTAGAAATCATTTTAGTAAAAACATTAATTATTTAATTGATTTTTGCTTGATAAGCTATTGTCTGATAAAGGAATTTTTTTCGATTAAGGATATTGAAATACAAATGAAGTCAATTGAAAAAAAACGACTCCCAGGCGAAGCCCGGGTAACCAGCTAGTAAATTGATAATCTTTGATACTCATAATAATATAAGCATCACAAAACTATACTAAACACAGTTTATTTTATTTATGAAAATATATAGAGGCTGTCTTGAGGAAATAAATCAAATGATAAAAAGGCAATTAGAGCACGTTTTAATTGCTGCACACAATAAGTTTAAGATTCTTAACTAATATACGTGAGAGACTACGCATATCAGCTAAGAACTGTAAACTCATTTCATTGTATAAACTTTGATTTATGTATGTAATTTGCGTTAAATTTTATGTTGTTACGTTGAGAATCCAAAAACAGAGTCAAAATGTCTATACTTAATTTGTATAATTATTAATATAATATATTGTGCATTATTTACTGTGCCAGGTTCTAATTTTCTTTTCATCATTTGATTAATTTCTTAATTTTTTTGTACAAATTTTTTGTGCCATTTGTTGACTTTTATAAATTTTACCAATGAGTACTGTCAGTCTCTTGACCTAGTATAGGTAAGTATGTGATGCCTGACTAGTTTTAACATACGACCGCTTGTATAGGATATTCTATGGGAAGTTGCTGAAACTAATTAGCTCTTATTTTATGATGCATACAAGTATCGAAAAAAATAAAATTGCGTTTAATAGAAGACATTTGAATATAGGTATAATACAACATTTTTACTTAATTTTATTTGATTTTATAAATCTTAGCAAAATTAGACATTCTAATGATATATGTTTTTGAAGTGTGCATTATTATTTGAACAAAAATTAATTCTTAAAAGTGATTAATTGTAAAATAAATAATTATTTACATAAAGTTTTTTACAGTTTTCGTAAAAGATTTGATTTTTGCTCAAATACTAAAAATTAATGATAATAACTAAAAATAAAAATAGGTAAATAAAGGGAAAAAATAAGAACATAAAGAATAATTGTAGTTTTGCAAAATAGTTCTGCTGCTTCTAGCCCAGTAAAATGACAAAATTTGGAGAAAATAATACAGGCTGGGCTGAAACTTTGTAAACAGGCTTGTTTTAGGGTACTATTTAACATATTAAAAGTTCCCATGTGTAGACGCTACATTGTGGGCAGGGGAGGGTCCAAAAGGTCCAAAAAACCAGTGTTTCGCAAATAACTCGGAAAATATCAACTTTACGGAAATTTATGTAGATATAAAAATTGTAGCTTATAAAATTCAGCACAATTTCGTTTTTTATTCAAGTCTTTACGACCAAATGGAGCAAAGATAGAATTTTTTTAAACACCGATAGTTTTGCGACGCAACGAAAACGCGTACGTGCGTCGCGCATTTTTCACTAATATCTCGAAAATGGACTTTCGAATCGAGGCTAACGCGTACGCGCGTCGCGCATTTTTCGCTAATATCTCGAAAATGGACTCTCGAATCGAGGCAAAACTACCGGTGTTTAAAAAAATTTTATCTCTGCTTTATTTGGTCGTACAGACTTGAATAAAAAACGAAATTGTGCGGAACTTTGTAAGCTACAAATTTTATACCTGCATAAATTTCCGTAAAGTTAATATTTTCCGAGTTATTTGTGAAAAACTGGTTTTTTGGACCTTTTGGACTCTCCCCTGCCCGCAACATAGCGTCTACACATGTGGACTTTTAATATGTTAAATAGTACCCTAAAACAAGCCTGTTTACAAAGTTTCAGCCCAGTCCGTATTATTTCCTCCAAATCGGCAAATTTCGAGTTATTTTACTGGGCTATTTATTGCATTATACAAACGGATAAATATTTTCAAATATAAATAATATATGAAACGTAAAACGTCCCAAATAGTAAAAGCATATAAAAAAACTTTAGAAGACAATTTAGAAAAAGAAACTTAATAAAATGCAATTTTGCAACTTGTTGCTTTACAAAATAAAAGCATAAATTGTCCAAAGTTATTGTTTCAGCTTATTGCTAGTAAAAGTCAATATTATAACTAGACATCAGATTTTTTTATATGTAGATTGGTGGAAAAAAGCAATCAATAACAATTAATAAAATTGTGTTATTTATAATATCCAACATATTCATACTGCAACATATGTTAAGTATAAATATGTTGGATATTATAGATAATAGTTACTAATCTTAGTTAATAATTGCTTATTTCCACCAATCCGCATATAAAAAATATGATGTTTAATTATATAACTTTTAAACATGCTTGCTGCCTTAAAATAAAAATCATGAACATGTATATTTGTTTTTTTACTCAAAAGATTTTTTTACTCAAACTTATTTCATAAAAAAGTATATTATTAAAAAAATTTATTATTATTATCACACACTGTACCGTAAAACAGTCATAGATTTATTTCGTAGTAACTTCGTCATCATTCGTGATAAAACTTTTCTATATAGATTCCACGTGAAAGAGGAGGTATATTTTCCTATAGATATTTTATTTTTAGTAATTATTCGTGATTTAGAAATCATTTAATTTGCAACGCGCAAGTGAGGTCATGTAGAAGTGAGGTCGTGTTTAAATAAGAAGGTCACTTTGTTTATTTTTATTTATTTTTGAGATATTGCTTAAATTTCAATTTTTTTAGTCGCAGAGTTTTCTTTCGAAATCACATAATATATTTTTTTATGGAATAAGTTTGAGTAAAAAAATCTTTTGAGTAAAAAAAACAAATATACATGTTCATGATTTTTATTTTAAGGCAGCAAGCATGTTTAAAAGTTATATAATTAGACATCAGATTTTTTATATGCAGATTGGTGGAAAAAAGCAATTATATTTCGGGCCTCGTTCTCAAGATTACAACATGTAGTACCTCTTCGAGGTGCTAGGAGTCACAACGTTCAGATTTTAAAAAGCCCGCTCACTCTGGGCACGCCCCGTTTTCGTCATTGCTTTTCGTTCTGCGAAACAGGTCAATATTTATCACCTTATTTCTTAGTTTCAAAACCGAATGGGGAATACCGTTTTATTCTAAATTTAAAAGGATTAAATAAATTTATACAAACAGAGCATTTTAAAATGCAGGATTCAAGAACAGCTTTAAAATGAATTCTACAGGATAATTTTATGGCATCATTAGACTTATAGGATGCGTATTACCTTATATCAGTAGACAAATCTTGTAGGAAATAGTAGGAAATAGTACTTACGTTTCAAATTCCTAGGTAATATATACGAATTTACGGTACTCCCTTTCGGATTATGTACTAACCCCTATGTATTTACAAAAATCATGAGACCTGTCATGAGCCATTTGAGAGTGCAAGGTTTAGTGTCAGTAGACTACTTAGATGACATGTTATTAATAGGGAAAGATTATGAAGAATGTTATACGAATATTAAACTAACGAGGATTTTACTAGAGTCATTAGGCTTTATTTTAAATGAAAAAAAATGTAAATTCCGTCAAAGCAGTGTAGGTTTTTAGGTTTTGAAATTGACTCAGACAAGTATATAATATCGCTTCCCAAGGAGAAAAAACAAAAAATTCTCAATTTAATAAGTAAAATGATCAACAGATCAGAGTCTAAAATAAGAGATTTTGCACAGCTAATAGGAAATTTAGTGGCAGCGTGCCCTGGAGTACAATATGGTTGGGCTCACATTAAGACGCTTGAAAGAGAAAAAGAGCTAGCTTTGATTTTTAATGGTATGAATTACGAAGGAAAAATGTCAATTTCGGTGAAAGCAAAAACTGAATTAGTCTGGTGGGAAAAGAATCTTCCCAAAGCGTGTGCCAATTTCAAAAACACATCGATAGATAAAGTAATTTTTACAGATGCATCAACTTCAGGTTGGGGAGCGGTATTAGAGAATAAGGAAATTCATGGATTTTGGACGGAAAAGGAAAGACGAGAACATATAAATTTATTAGAACTAAAGGCAATCTGGTTAGCATTACTATCTTTTGAAGCAGAAATTAAAAACTGTCATATTTTATTGAGGGTAGACAACACCACAGCTATCGCGTACATTAATAAAATGGGAGGCATTAAATATCAAAGATTTAATACAATAACGACACAGATATGGCATTGGGCAGAGAAAAACAACATTTGGCTACACGCGGAACACATACCATCAAAACAAAATTCAGTAGCGGATAGA
>NW_020214631.1:0-13298 GCF_003070985.1 Temnothorax curvispinosus
AGAGTGGGAGCAGTGGCTCCTTCGCTTCGAGCAGTTAGACAGGCCTGGCGTACACTGTAATAATCACAAACGAATTACTCGACATAAACAGCGAACCGAGCGAACGCAGCCATTGCGAATCACCGAGTACATCCGATTCATTCCGATGCTACACGAATATGACGTAAGCTTAAACAAAAGTGGTGGGAATGCGCAGTGGTCTGACACGGTATGAGCATACCCTTGTATTTCTACCATGGTCTCTCTCTGAGGGCGAGTAGAACGGAACCGGATCTAATGAAATTAGATGGCGTATGCGCTGCCGTCTCGAGCGCTGTCGTCCCGAGCGCTGTCGTGCAGACCGTCCAGGGCAGCCACCTCAACACAATGGAATGTTAATGAAATGATGATCTGCTGATCGTCTTTTGTTTTCAGGGTTTCGTAACTTTAAGCCGAACTGTTTAAAACGAGACTTAGTCCGCTCGAGACGCTCACCGCTCCTAGGTAGAATATAGGTCCAATGTAAGGAAAAATAGGTTCATTGTAGGACAAAATAGGTTCTATGTAGGATCAAAGTAGGTTTAATGTAGTGACAAAGAAGATTTAGTGTTGGTTAAAAGTTAGTTCACCGTTAGATTTGTAATCAGCGACCCCAAAAACCCCCAAGTAACGTGTTTCAAGTGAATCCGATAAATTAAAAAAAAATCAGTCCGCCATATTGGATCCGCCATTTTGAATTTTTAAAATCTGACTTCAATTTTGTAATCAGCGACCCCAAAAACCCCCGAGTAACGAGTTTCAAGTAAATCTGATGAATCCATAATAAAAAAATCCATTTGGACCGAGAAGTGAGCTTTGCGAGTCGAATATCTCGCACGTAGTGTTGCCGCTTTTCCGCGTGCGTGATTGGCTGGCGCGGTCGAGATTGACGGCGATCGCGAGATCGCGGCGAGTTTGGCGAGTTTCGCGTGTGTTAAGGTTGTATGACCCGTAAGATCTCTGCCAAAAGTTTAAGAAACGTAACATAAAGCTAATTAACATATTTAAGAAGATATTCTTTACTGGAAAGTAATATTTATATTAATATTTTATTAAAATAACGGTTGCCTGTGTTTTTAAGAGCTATAGAGACATTTTTATGCATATTTTCTCGTATGCAAACTTTCACTTTTAATGATTTTTAGAAAGACTGTACCTGACTTGCAACTGACACAAACGAAAATCTGAAAGTGTGAAAATCTTTAAAAAGTAACAAAACATAGTAATTACTGTTTAAAAATACTAATGAAATTATATTACGTTATTTATTTACGTCATTTATTAATAAATTAAATACAATAGCTCTCATAAAAAAGTATTTTGATCGCGACAACGTCGCATTTTCTGTAAGTTGGTAGCATTGATCTTAGTTGACATCAGCTGCGTGAACGCGAAGTGTGTGTTCTGAGCACGTGTAATATACAGACGCAACGTTTGAGGTTAGTTTTTTGCTTGCGCTACGAAAATGCCAAAAGTAAAACGTTACATGTGCCATGGAATTGTTACAATCATCTGGTGTGGTTTCGACTCGTGTCTTCAAACGTTTCCCAGTATTTGTCTGTGCTAACCGTTGATTGTACACTTTTTCAGTGACAACTTTTCCTTTCCACATGTAACGTTTTACTTTCGGCATTTTCGGAGCGCAAGCGAAAACTAACCTCAAACGATGCGTCTGTATATTACACGTGCTCAGAGCACACTTTCGATACACAGGAGGCTCTATTGGAAAAAGTAACGGACCTCTGTAGTATTTGTTATCCTTTACGGAGAGTGACCGGAGTGACGGAGAGAGAGGTTCTAATGTGACGTCATAGTGCGCTGTTGCCGGATCTCTGTACTTACGAGTTCAGTGAGACCAAGCGAGACTGTTCTCTGTTTGGTTTTTATTCAATATTTCAGAAAATATCCTCGAAATCATAATTTTTTTGGTTCTAATTTGTTTGTAAGATGTTTATTAATATTTCTGCAAAGTTTTAAAAGGATGCCATATTTTCTTCGATATTAATTTCTTAAATAAAGTTGAAAAAACAGTGAAACTTGATGAATTCCCATAAGAACCCATGTTAAATTCAAATTGTTATAACTTTTGAACGGGCCTCGCAAACTTGTTCAAACTTGGCACAATGCTTTATTATTATAATACTCATCACCTGACAAAGTTTGAAGAATTTGGCATTTTTTCTTCTAAGGGGTCATACAACCTTAAATCGTGCGATGTGACGTGTGCACGTGTCGCGTGGTGTCTCGCGAGGTTAGTAGAATTTTTTTTAATATGATGAATATATGTGTGTGTGATTATATTGGTAAATAAATATATATATTATAAATTATATTTTTTAATATCTTTTAACGTTATCTTCAATGTTTTTTCAGCATAATAATAGAAGTCAATGACGTGTGTTCGCGTGGTGTCTCGCGAGGTTATAATAATAATACATGATATTATATATTAGTAGGTAAATAAATAAATATATATTATAAATTATATTTTACATTAACATTTTTTAACGTCATCTTTAACGTGTATAACGAGGTCAAGTGTAATTGCAGTATTTCGATATTGATTGACTGTCCGCATTGTGTGAAGATCTGTAGTTGTTACTGTTACATAAACTTTAGATTTTTGAGTACGAGTAATAAATATTGAAATATAGCTCATATATGAATTAATTGAACTTATTATTACAGATCAAGTTACATCGAGCGAGAGAGAGGGACAGAGAGAGAGAGAGGAGGAGGAGGAGGAGAGAGAGAGAGAGAGAGAGAGAGAGAGAGAGAGAGAGAGAGATGGTTTCGTTTGTCCTTTTGAAGAGTATGTAAAGAGCTTTCAATGTCGTTTAAAAACTTTATTAGGTACGTACGTTAGTATCAAAGTATAATTATTTCATATAGGTTATGTTTCAATATTTATTGTTTGCTCGTACAAATCTAAGATATACGTTACTGTAACTATATAGATTTTTAATACAGACAGTAAATTATATTTATCCTTATAATAATATATTTTATATATAAGCATATGTAAGTAATAATTATTGCTTTTGCATTATGTTGTAATGATGTTGGGTTACGTTCAATTAGTGGAAGTATTTTAATATTTATTATTACATACTTGCATTGTGTGAGAACTTTTTCACTGGCTGAACGTAACACAATAAAACTGCAACATAATGCATACACTGAATCAATGATTATATATTATGATATATTTCAATGATGAGAATTGTTTTTGTTTAAATAATTATCTGTGGATATAAGAAACTGAATTTTATGCGCATAATATATCATTTATTCTTGTCAAAGAGAAAAAAAATAAAGAGACTAATAAAAAAAGAGACTAAAAGAGACTAATAGACTAATAGAAAAAATAATATAACGTTTTGAATAAATTGTGATACACCGTTTGTTTCAATTCTGATCAGCTTTTTTTTAGGCATATCTGATAAGTTAGTCAATGGGTGATACGAGATACAAATAAAAATATTGTAATTGCCTACATGCATCAGAAATCTAACGATTGATCATACATCCTTTAGGATTATACGTAAAGATACTTTGGACGGCAGTGAAGATCGTGTTCGGGATTTACCGCCAAGAGGTGGTCATCAGGGAGGTGCCGGTAATTCAAGGTATATGAGTCGCAGACAAGGTCGTCTTCCAACCTAACGTAGAGATCGTAGATACGAATGTCGTCTTACTACTGATGACGAAGACACTGTTTTACAGCCAGATTTTAATGGTAAGCGGTAGCTTTAAAAAATTCCAGTTTTTATTTTCGAATATACTTTTCACGTAATTTAGTGTCTTTTCTTTCTTTCTTTTTTCTTTTTTTTCTTTTTTTTTAATTATTATATATATATATATATATATATATCTTTTTTTACTTTTACTACAGTCTAAGCATACTATATTAAACTTTACGATTTGTAACAATTTGTAGTATGGTATATTTAAGTAAAATATTAAAATTATGTTTATATAACTGGCATGTAAATAAGATAATTTCTTTAACATAAAATAATACATGTAATATTTATACAGGGAAAAATAATCTTTAATCAAGGATTTGTTGGTCCTAAAGGAGCAATGTAAAGAACGCAAAAAAAAAGAACGATAAAAGAAACGTGACGAAGATGATAGCAAAGGAAAGTGGGAAACCGTTAAAGGCGGCGTGGCTATTCCCTCCGAGAAACCGAAGATGTTCGTCAAGGACGTAGAAATTAATATTGGTGCGGTGTTGAAGAAACTTTCTGAGATAATTGCAGCTTGTGGTAAAAAACGCACGGACAGGCGCGAGCAAATAGAGCTTTTGCACGAGCTACAATTGATAGGCGACGTTCATACTTTCGGCCCGGTTATAATCGTAAAGATTAAGTTTTCCATTGTGTCTTTTATATTTGATTACAATCCAAAAGTTTCTGATGCTATAAAGCCGGAGTATTGATCGAAGTACGTATTTGTGTATAAAATAAATATATGTATGTACGTATGTGTAATGTAAATTTATAAGTCCTCTAAAATAGAAGATTTAAAATAAGCAAGTATGAAATAGATAAATATTTTTGTTACAGAATATTGGAGCGTATTACGGTAATAGCGAAACAATAATGGAAAAAATGCAAAAGTTTGAAACGACGCTGTATAAAATAGATGATTGTGTGTTGACACTGGTGGAACGTTTCGATGAGGCATTCATAAAGTTGTTGAAGGAATGTGATTTACACAGTAATGAATACGTGGAAAGGTAATACTTTTTGAGATAAATTATGCGAAATATATTTTTAACATAAATATAAATACAGTTATAATTGATACATATATGGAGAGTTAAAGCCATAGTGGTGTAAGTCAATTTTTTTATTACTTTTTTTTTCTTCTTTCAACATATCCGCATGTGTAGACTGCATCTATAAACTTAACTCGATAGGTTAAAAAAAGTGACTTACACCACTATGGTTTTAACTCCACATATATATGTAAGTATATACGTATTAGGGGGTGAGAGAAAGAGAGAGAGAGAGAGAGAGAGAGAGAAACTTTATCTTGAACAAGATTGTGTAAAGAGATGTGCAATGTAAAATTTTCCTTATTTTAGATATATCGATGAATTTAATGTTCGAGAAGATCAAATGGGACTAGCTATTGGTGCTTATAATACAAATATTCAACAAGCGTAGAAAGTTGATGATATTACAAATATAGAGTTCGAAGAAAATTCATGTACATTTAAGATACATGGAGAGGTAATAATAAAAATTATTATTGTTTCAAGAATATTGAACATTTCACAATTTAATGTTTATATTAAATACATATTTTATATTAATTTATGAAACAGAATATATATGATAGTTACATGTCCATAAGTGTGTTCTGTTTCACGCATGATGCGCATAATACATCATTTATCCATGTTTAATATTCGGTAAACAATTAACTATTATTATTAATATAAAAAAGTGTACAAATTAGAAATTTGCATATTGTTTTCTCACCATTTTAAAATGTATAAATTAGAAATTTATACATTGCATCATCATTTTATTTCGCTCACTTATAAAGCTCTTCTATTGAGGAAGCTTATATTTTATTTGATACATAATTATTAATATTTATTAATTTGACTTCTTCATAAAGGAAGTTTTATGAGTAAAATAAAATGATGAAGCAATGTGCAAATTTCTAATTTGTACACTTTAAAATTGTGAGAAAGCAGTAAATTTATAATTTGCAAACTTTTTTATTATATTGGCAATTTTTTCTAATTTTATTATATTCTTCAGTCTTTTTATCTCTATTTCATATATACTGCTTATTGCATATTCATTATTTTCTTAGCTCCTCACGATTCGGAATGTTTGATTTGCGTGAGTCCCCTTGCCTCTCACGATTCGGAGATGAATGTGCCCAAGCCTTTAATCTTGGCCGTGTCGAGCTCGTCAGAGTATTAGGAATCGGTGCCACATGACAGAAGAAGAAATCAATTGTAATGCCATATGAAGAAAATATTGCGTCAAAATGAAAACCGCTTTGATGGTAACTGAAAAACCTTCTTTGGCAGCATCCCTGGCCAATATATTGAGTAATGGACGATGTAATATCAAAAAACGTATGTTGATAACTTGAATTGTTTCCTTCTTCAGCTTCCTCTTTCCTTCTTCCTCATTTCTATAATAATAAATTTTTTCTACGAATATCTTTAGGACTGAATGGCTTTTGTTCCGTCCACGAATGGGTAGGTCAATTTAGATCCGAGAGTGTAAATTTTAAAATGACCTCTGTATGTGAACACGTTATGACATTAGACTTTATTGGAAAATACAACAACTGAGACAAAGTAGATCTGGTAAGATTAGATATATTGCAGTTTTGTTTTTTATCATGTACAGAATAACTGAATTTTTTTAATTTTTTATTAAGTATTCAAAGCAATTAAGAGTTTTTAGCATTAAGTATTTCCATTTTCTCATAATATGCTTAAAAAATATTGCAGGGGACTTGTGAGTTATGCGAAGCAATTGATACTATTAAGGTTCATTGGTCATATGAAGTTTGCACACGTCAAGCTTGACATCCTAAAGATCACAAGACCACATATTGCGGACAAGATGATGCCTAATCAGGATACAGCCACGAAAAAGAAAGATATGCGCATGGCAGAGAAATTAGCGCTATTCACAGGCCTTGTAAGCATAATTAGTAACAACGAAGATTCTTTGAATTGAGCTCTGTCTTAAAATCGCATCAATTGAAGTGAATCCACTACTGAGTGCTGAAATTATACAATTTTATCCGTCACAACGAATAGACAAAGAGGAATGCTTTTTCCAGTCGATGGTCTCGAATGTTGCTGACGTATCTATTTCGTTGCAAATGCATCATTATGAAATGATGATCGGTAGTAAATGAGAGATATGTTGTGAATTAAAAAGATGTCTATCTTTGTATGATTACAAACTATCTGCATCTAATTTTTTAGTGACAATGTCCGAATAATTTGCGTTAGTATTTCTGTGTAAAAAAAATATGACGATTATATTACAGTATATCTGACGATTTTTTTAAACATAATTATAGAGGTAGGGTGTCTAAATTGTTATCGTTCCATCCAAATGTAGCTTTTATACTATTTGGATAGTATCGATATTTTATGCTGCTTAGAAACAAGTAAAAAGTATTTTAAGACACTTATTGTATCGTTTCCAAAATATAAAAACTTGTGTTTAGATTACAGATATACGTTTTGGGTACTGGCGTATCTATTTCGTTGCAAATGTATCATTATGAAATGATGATCGGTAGTAAATGAGAGATATGTGAATTAAAAATATGTACATTACCTAACCCTTCATCTGATTTTTTAATTTTAGTAGTGACAATGCCCGAATAATTTTGCGTTAGTATTCCTGTGTAAAAAAATATGACGATTATACGATTATATTACAGTATATCTGAAAAATGTTAGAAAATGAAATAATTGTTTAAAGGTGTCCTGTATATCATAGCATCTATTTGCTTCGCCTGTTAATGACGCGTAAGATAGTATAATCATTAAAGTAATATTTCTTAAATGTGTATATTTCATACTTAATTTTATTTCATAAATACTATCACATTTATTCCTATGAATCGTTCTCATTTATTACGCTATGAGGTAGGATATGTAAATTATTACCGTTCCATCCAAATGTAGCTTTTATAGTATTATTTATTGTATCGATCCCTTAAGCTGTTTATATAAAAGTAAAAAGTATTTTAAGACGAGAAAAAAGTATAGAGATAGAAAAAGTAGAAAGAAAAAGAGAGAAGGAACAATATAGAGAAAAGTATAATATATTATAAAAATGTTTATTATATTGCAAATATATTTAAATTTATATATTAGTTAATTTCTTTATATATACTACCGCTCATTAATTTCAATATACAACAGATTCGTTGATTTCTCTGTAATGGATGAACATCATGATACGTGTTTTGCACAGAAATGAATGCACTTGCTGTTATAAACATTTCACTTGCATGCATCGCATTTTTATATAAATAATATATAAAAATGCAATACATGCAAATGTTTATAACAGCAAATGTATTCATTTCTGTACAAAACATATGTATCATGTTCATCCTTTACAGAGAAATTAACAAATATAGGGGTATATTGAAATTAATGAGCTGTAGTGTATATAAAAAAGTTAACTAATATATATTTTTAAATATATTAGTTAAGAGATGGAGAGATGGGAGGAAGGAAGGGCAGGGAGAAGTGAAAGAGGAAGGAAAGTGGGAGATAGGAAAAAGAGATAAAGCAATGGAAGCGAAGGTAAGGGAGCTAGAAAGGTGGAGAGAGTTAGAAGAGAGAGAGACAGAAGGAGAAACAATGTAGTAGTGAAAGGGGTGGAGGTAGAGGAGGGAAGGCGAAAGAAAGCGGTAGAGAAGCTATGGCTAGAGATGGGGAAGGAAGGAGGAATAAAGGAGGTAAAAAAGATAGGAAGAAAAACGGGAAAAGAGAAGATGGTTTTAGTTAGGTTAAAAGATAGAGTAAGAAAAAAAGAAGCAATGCAGAAGAAGAACGTGTTGAAAGGGAGGATGGAAAGAATAAAGAATGACATGACCTTGAAGGAAAGCATCAAAGAAAAATGCAATGGAGCCTGGAGAGGATAGCTGAGAAAAAGAGAAGGAATAGAAGGAGAAATTGGGTAAAGTACGGAAAGATTTGGATAGAGGGGAAAAGGTGGAGTTAAGATAAAGAAAAAAGTCCTGATAGATGGAAGGGGAAATAAGAGAGAGGAATAAAAAAAAGGAGATGGGAGAAAGAGAAACAGAGGAGAAGGGAAAGAGTAGAAGAGAGGGAGACGGAAAAATGAAATGGAAAGGTAGTGAGAAGGGAGGAGAAACGATGGGAGGGGTGGGCGGAGAGAAGAGGGAAGAGAGGTAGAGAAGGGAGGAAGAGAGTGTGGTGAGGCTGAGGAGAAGGGAGAAAGGAGTCAGAGAGAGTAGAGTGTAGAAAGTAAAAAGGAGTGAAAGAGAGGAAGAAGAGGGGGGAGGGGAAAAAAGGAATGCAGGAGAGAGGAGGAGGGGAAGGAACAGAAATAAGGAAGCCCAAAGATAGGCTTTTGGGATGTAGCGGAAGTGAAGGGAAAACGGGAAGGGTTTTAGGAAAGAATAAAAAAGTGGGATGTCGTGGGGTTGGTGGAAACATGGCTGAAATAGGAGGAACGGGAGAAGATAAAAAATAACGTGCCAAAGGAGTTCAACTGAAGGATACAGGGTGTAAAGAAAAAAAGAGTTGGAAGAAGAGGAAGAGCAATAGGTGGGATAATGATGGGAGTCAAAAAGGGGTTAGAAGGGGAAGAAGAATGGATAAAGGAGGAGGGTTTAATGATTAGAGAAGTAAGATGGAAGAAGGAGAAATGGAGATTGGCAACAGTTTACGTAAGCGGCAACTTGAACATGATAATGGGTAAGATAAAATCGGTGAAGGAGGAGAATGGGAGAAAAAAGAGATGGATAGTGGGGGGCGATTTCAATGCGAGAACAGTGGAGAAAAGAGCGCTGGAGGATGGAGAAAAGGGAGTTGAAAGAAAATCGAAAGATAAAATGATAAATAGGCAGGGGAAAGAGCTGATTAGATGGGTTAAAGAAGAAGGGTGGGAAATTATGAACGGAGCAAAGGAGGGGTGAATTTACAGGAGAAAGGGGGGAAACAATGATCAATTACGCGAAAGGAGATAGGAAGGCTTGGGAAAGAATGACAAGATTGGAGGTGGAGTAGATTCGGATCACCAATCAGTAGCAGTACGGGTGGACAAAGGGGGGTTGGTGAGAGGAGAGTGACAATAGCGGAGGTAGAGAGGTGGGTGGAAAAGACGGACTGGTCGGAAGAAACGAGAGAGGAGTTTAGAAAAAGAACGGTGGTGGTAGAAAGGAAGGGGGGAGGGGGCAATAGATAAAGAGGTCGAAAAGTTGATAAAGAGAATTAGGATGGAAGTAAGGGTGAGAAGAGTAAAAAGAGAAGCAGAAAAAAATGGAGTATGGTGGGATGGGGACTGTAGGAAGAAGAGGGAGGAGATAGAAAAGTTATTAAGAAACTGGAAAAGAAGAAAAAACACAAAGGAGATTATAAAAGAGGAAAGAAAAAGTATAAAGAAATGTGTGAGAGGAAAAAGGAAGAAAAAAAGAGAAATCTGCTGGAAGAGGTAAGAGAGGCGAGGACAGAGAAGCAGGTGTGGAAGTAATAATCAAGGAAAGGAGAAAAAGGGTAGAAATTAATAAGGAGATAACAATAGAGGAGTGAGATAAATACTTTAGGAAGATGTTAGAAGGAACGGAATACAAGCGAAGGCTAGGAGAAGGAGAGGAGGGAGAGCAGGGTCGGAGGGGGAAGTAGAGAAAGGAGAGGGGATAGGATGGGAAGAGGTAAAGAGAGTGCTGAAAGGGCTGAAAAAAAGTAAAGCGGCGGGAGAGGACGTGATAGGAAATAAATGTATATCCATAAATGTATTTCCATAAACTATTATTTCAATTATCATTTCCTTACTTGCCGACATTGTGATATTTTAAGTGTATTAATTATATAATGAGCGACAAATTTATTAAAATTTGAAAATTTCAAAGGAATTGGAGAGAGTGCTGTTATACTACATATTTAACTTTCAGAATACTCTGTATTTATGTTTTCTATTACTATTAATTAATATTATTGTTAAAATTAAAAAGATCAAAACTATTAATTATTATTAGTTGTACCTATAATACACATAGTACATATATTATGTACGAAAAAGGAGAAAAAGGTGACGAATTGTTAATTTCTCTAAACTAATAACAGATAACGAGTCGATGCTGAACATTAAATGCGTTAGATAATAATGAATAATTTATTTGCAGTTTGATTTCAATCCGTTTACAAAAACATATAATAGGGTAACTCCGGTATATACGCCGCAGCTAAGGGAAACTTAATTTATCGAATACTATTTACTATGCTTAAGGCAAATGAATTATACTAATAAAAACTTTATACTGTCTACTATTAGAAACATAAAATATTGATTTATTGTATTTAATAAAAAAAAACTTAGAAACACTTGCATTTTTGTCATATATCAGAATAAGGGTGGGTTATATGACATTCATGGGTAAAATGTAAGCCTTATAAATAATTACAAACAATGTTTATAAATAAGGCAATAAAATATCATAATAAGTTATAAAATGTGTGTAAGAAGTTTATTAAAATGTAAGAATGATAAACAAAAAAATTTTAAAAAGAAAATAAAAGAACGATAGGTGCATTAAAGATTATTGTTATACTATTTAAAAAGAGAAGGAAAAACACATAGGAGATTTCGAGTTTTACGAAGTATCCGTACTATGGCCTAAATCCCGCATGCTAACTTGCCGTATATCCTAAACACAGGAGGGATATACAAGATATTAAGTTAAACAAAAAATACAAGAGCTGTGCACTTGTATTTTGCTGTATTCCATCATTTGGAGGAGGGAAGGCGAAAGAAAGCAGTAGAGAAGCTATGGCTAGAGATGGGGAGGAGGGAGGAATAAAGGAGGTAAAAGAGATAGGAAGAAAGACGGAGAAAGAGAAGATGGTTTTAGTTAGGTTAAAAGATAGAGTAAGAAAAAGAGAGGTAATGCAGAAGAAGGATGTTGAAAGGGAGGATGAAAAGAATAGAGAATGACATGACCTTGAAGGAAAGAATCAAAGAAAAATGCAATGGAGCCTGGAGAGGATAGCTGAGAAGGAGAGAAGAAATAGGAGGAGAAATTGGGTAAAGTACGGAAAGATTTGGATAAAGGGGAGGTGGTGGAGTTAGAATGAGGAAAAAGAAGTCCTGATAGATGGAAGAGGAAATGAGAGAGAGGAGCAAAAAAAAAGGAGGGGGAGAAAGAAAAACAGAGAAGAAGGGAAAGAGTAGAAGAGAGGGAGACGGAAAAATGAAATGGAAAGGTAGTGAGGAGGGAGGAGAAACGATGGGAAGGGTGGGCGGAGAGAAAAGAGAAGAGAGGGAGAGTAGGGAAGAAAAGTGAGTGGTGAGGCTGAGGGGAAGGGGGAAAGAAGTCAGAGAAAGTAGAGTGTGGAAAGTAAAAAGGAGTGAAAGAGAGGAAAAAAAGGGTGAGGCAGAAGAAAGGAATGCAGGAGAAAGGAGGAGGGGAAGGAATAGGAAGGAAGCCTAAAAATAGGCTTTTGGAATGTAGCGGGAATGAAGGGAAAACAGGAAGGGTTTGGGAAAGGATAAGAAAGTGGGATGTCGGGAGGTTGATGGAGACGTGGTTGGAACGGGAAAAATGGGAGAAGATTCAACTGTACAAGTTCTTATGTCATAATCTAATCTAAACTTATGTATTTTACATTAAAAATATGGATTTCATCTATTAATAATTTATTAGTAATTTATTTGTTTAATAATCTTACGGCATTATAAATATCTTATTTAATGTTATAAAAAGCTAAAAAAAGAAATATTAATCTTGCTCAAAAATATTTCAGAGATGTACTTGGTTTTATTGTGATTTCTCTTTCATTATTAATTTTAATTTGTATTGTCAGATTGAAATTGATTTAAATTTAGATTGCGTAAATCAATAAATATTAATTAGATTTTATTTATACATATTGCATTTTTTGTAACTTAAAAAAATATGCATATTAGGAAAAATTGAAAAAATATATATACAATATGCTTATAATGGGCAATAAAATAAAATTATTATAAAAAATAATCATAACAATAAGAGATATATAGGACTGTTACTATATATAATCAAATTAGAATAAAATGCTATATGGTCCAAGCTTAGATTTTTGACAGCCTAATATTAATTTGTGTGTGTATGTATACATATATGTTTCCAACTTATTAAACTGCGCACCAATTTTTTGTCGGACTTGAAACACAGCTATTGTTGGAACATTAAAATTCTGGAACTGTCCGGAATTAAATCGATTTGATTTAATTACATTAATTAATTAAATTATCTAAAAATAATAATTATTTATTTAACGGAATGTGACGGGAAATGAGAGAAAAAAAGTGGACATACAAAAGGGAAGGTAAGATTGTACTAATAGATTATCTTTTAGTAAATAAATAGAAAAAATAGGCGAAATTATAGGGGTGGAAGAAATAAGAAGGATGGCGGTGAAAAACATTGAAAGTGCAAAGGCCTTCACACATAAAATTGCGTAAGGACGCGTAAAACAAAAGCGTAAGAAAATCGACCAATCCCAATCAAGTATTGTGCTGTCCGTAATCCCAGGG
>NW_020214632.1:0-2717 GCF_003070985.1 Temnothorax curvispinosus
CATTTTATGCCTATATTTTATGTAGTATTATTTGCGAAGATATTTATGAACTACTAATCAGACTTACGTCGTTTCTTTCGTTTTCGGGAGAAACCGATCGAGAAATGATACTTTTACTGAACGTTAAGATGACGAGACTTATTGATGGCATTTCTCTTTGGCAACTTTCTACAAGGATGACTAATCTATACTGTCATTTAGGCTTAGCGAACCCACGCGGACACACACAAGCACAATAATCGCAAGTACTTACATCATATACGCCCGATGCGCGGTTTTATGAGTGACAGTAAAATTGGTAGTATGTATTGTGTAAAATTGGAGCAATTTAGTCTAAGAACAATGAGAAAAATAAGAATAGAAACAGTAAAAATGAGACTAAGACTAATATTTATATTCAAAAAAGCTCTTCGGTAATTTGTCAAAAGAATTGTCTAGCAGGAAAAATGAACATATCGTCGTCTCAGCAGAGTCAAATAATTCAGCAGAGCGAAACTTTCTTGATGTATATATGTGTATGTACTGTAGGAACTAGCAGGACTAGACGATATCGTTGAGTCTTTGTTTGAACAACTTCTATACTGCGGCACGATTGATTCTCTTCAATTTACGAATAAACGTAACATTTCTAACTGACTTATGTTAGTGTAGAGGTTTTCGGAAGTGGAACGACGGGCTCGTGTCGTAGACGAGGACAACGGCTCTTGTTGCTCGCGAGAGTGGAAGGAATCGTTAGCAGTTAGCCGGAAAGTACGGAAAGTTTGCCGTGGCTGACACGAGAGCCGAATCGGTGATATTCCATTTCCGCAGAAACGAGGGACGCACTGCCGCTGCCAAAACTTCTTCTTGACAAAGCGTTCGAACGGATCTGACGCGGTATAGTTAGAGCGATAAAACCGAGACGGGCGACGTCGACGTCGACGGGACGACGTCGATTAATCTCGTCTGCAGCGATGCCGTCGCCGATCTCTCTCTCTCACTCTCTCGCTCCTTCGTCGCGCTGGAGTCGAGGGACGAGATAAGTTCCCGAAGCTCAGCAGTCAGGAAACGACGGTCCTTACAGTCATTACCACGCGTCGAATGGAATCCGAGAAGAAACGCCTCCCACGTTTAATCGAGCCACTCAGTATAAAGATCGCAAGCGGAGCACGTAGCTAGACTGCCTGTTTCCTCTCGGATAGCGCAATCGATATAGCTAAACCGGAGAAAGCTCCTGTTGACAGATTGAACAATCGCATCGGCTATTTCAAGCAGGATATGAGACAAGTTTTATGGATACAGTTCGCGACGTATTAATGATAAATGATGGAAATTGACTATGATAGCTTGCACATGGTTACAAGCATGATTTTCATTAACATGTTGACTGTCATGTTTATCCAAATTTGATTTTTCAGTGGCGCTCCGGTGGTCACCAGTGACTGGCGTTATCGAAATTCTTTAAAACACTTGTTAAAAGAAGTAAATGTTATTTAATATAAAATTTTGAATGATTCGACATAAATAGCTAGAAACAACGTAAAGTAAAAAGTGCACAATTCGCTATCTATAAGAAATAATATGATTAAATAAGATATTCTTATTTACACAGTATTTTTTATAATTATAGGCTTTTGATAAGAAAAATTCTATTATAGCTTACAAAATTCGCTACCCATCAGATAACGTGTTAAACTTTGCATTTAATATCATGATTTTCGGAATATGTAACAAAGACACTAAAAATTACACACTCGGGTAGTTCTTTACGATGTGTCGCACTCGCCGACACCATTGAAATGGCAGAAGAGAAGGATGTCATTGATATCAATTCTCGCGAGCAATATCGAAAACTCATAAATTTTGGCGTGCTACGTAGAAGAGTTTCTTGCTGCAAACACGGCGAATGCTAACCGTGCGCCGTCGCTTCCATACGTGGAAATATATACTTCGGGATGATCATTTATACGCGAGTCCTTACCGGTGGCGATCGATGCGCCGTGCCAGACGCGCGTATATTTCTGTGTTGCGTCGAGTGCCAGGGCGTGAAAGCGCGGGCGATGAAGGCGTCGGTTTGCAAGCCCTTTGAAAGAATAATGCCGGCATATAGGTAGGACAACTCCTCCCATCTCCGTTCGCCTGTCTCTCCGGTTATACGGTAAAAGCTTTCGGCACACTCGTTCGGAATCGTCATTCTTTGTACCCTCCATTGCCCGTACCTTCTCAACAACCACCATCTTTTTCACCTCTTTCGGAAGATGTACACTCTCCCACCCACTGGATGTGTATTCCTCCACGGCCATTTTAACGGAATTTCCATTGTCCTCGAGATTTCGAAGTAATAGCACGGCGGAGTACCATTAAAGTAACCTTTAGTGCGGCGCGATTCCGTCGCAGACGAAAAAGCGATTGCTATTGTAATCGCGAACGACATGACGCGAGGAATGTTCGCCGTTCGTCGCCTTTCTCCCTTTTAACTCGCTGGAAAACATTCGTTTTGATCACGTCTGTTTCGTACATCTGTCTTGACCGCAACTGTTTCTGTGCTGATTTAGATGATGGATCTTGTAACGTTGATTTTGCAAAGGTAATTCAGGATTTTGTCTAGCAAATGTGAAAAAAATGTAGATAGAAATTACCGTTTAAAAATAATGTAGATATATATTAAGACGTATCTAAATCTTTTTTTTTTTTTTTTTTTTGGAGTTTGTTCTCTCGGTTGAGAGAAACTTAGTGCC
>NW_020214633.1:0-15588 GCF_003070985.1 Temnothorax curvispinosus
TAATTTACTCCGCGTAAACAAGTGAATTATCGTAAGTTACTACAGAAGTAACGCTCGCGTAAACGTAGTACACACACTCTTGTACTACAAGCTAAGTACGCTTCGACGAATTTAACAATTGAAAAAAAGTGTCCAATTCAATGTGTCACGTGGATTGTACGGCCAATCCCAGACCATTCGTTCTTGAAACGCTTTAACGAAATTTGCATCGGCTTCAACTGGCCTGTTGTTTATTTTATCTCGAGTTTCATATTTGGTTTGTTTCGTATTAAAATTATAAACGTAATACTCTCTGGTCTTTCGGCTAATATGACGTGCCCATGGAAAAGCAATACTTCGGAGAAACATCACACTGTTAAATGCCGCGTACACAGGTTTCTTGGCATCAGTCTCGTTGTCGTATTCCATCGGACTCTTTGCTAATTCCTGTACAGAAGCGGGCAGCTTCTGTGAAACTTGCCATTTCTTGCATACATCTGGTGTTAGCAAGAATTTCTTTTTAGCACGAATGCAAATATAATCGTTCGGAGCTGGCTTCCATAGCGCGTCGCAAAATTTCTTCGTGAGGTCATACCTGAAATATCAAATATTACACATCAAAATATTAGTTAAAAATAGTACATGTTTATTCACAGTAATTAAACTTATATTCATCTATTTAAGTTTAAATCAATCTACTCGACGGTATGTTATATTTATATCTTTAACAGATATTTACATTTGCTATAATTCAATGTATAAGAACTATACAAACTATATTGCAATATTATTCGTTGATACGGGTAATTTTGGAGAAACTCCAAATGTTACGTGTTACTTATTTAATTTGATCTGTGTTTAATTAATTTCAATATTTCTAAGTAATGTATGCATAAGAATATACCAATAGTTAATATATTGCAATATCATTATTATATAAATCGCGTTACTAACATTTTATAATTTTCTAAACTATATTTGACGAAACAAAAGAAAGATGTACTTACCTATAGGATATGTATAGCTTGCTTATGTCTTCTCCACCGAGCATATAAGCATCCAAAATGTGTAATGCGAGTGTATTTTCCATCAGCTTAAATTCGTGTACCAGTTCAGCATATACAAGTGTGTTGGACGGTAATTCGATCTTTACGTCTGTTACCGATTCCCATTTACCTCTTACATATCGGTACACTCTTCTTCTTCCTAGACCTAAATAAAACGTTGGCAATTTATTTTCTTCGATGTTCGGGCCTGAAGCGCACAGCATGTAATACCAATCATATGGTTCGCCCGTTCTTAATAGAGTTCTTTGTACGTTGTCGTTCTTCAATTTCTTTGCGTCGCAACTGAGTAACGTTATGGAGTCACCCAATATCTCCTGTACCTTGTCTTGCGGCTTTGATACTAAGGGCCTTACTCTGGTTTTGTTCGGCAAGTTCCAATACTTGAGGCACTCCTTCCGCATATCTGCTTGCTTAGGCTCATTCAGTGTCGGATCTTCGCAAAATGCCGCAATTTTTAGAAGATTTACTATCTGTTTCTTCCCCAAAATATCGTTGGAATTTCTCAGGTATCTGATAAACACCGTGTCCGCTTCTAATACGTCGAGAGGTACCAGTTCAATTACGTCGTTGTGCTCGTTGTTCATCGAAAGCAAGTGATTAACGTGAGAGAGATAATCCATTATCGTTTGTGTATCAACTCTTTTCCTTCTACATATTAAATAACGTTCCGAATTAGCTGGTCTGGAGCTATTGGGCTTGAAAATGGAAATACTGTCGAAAGACTTGTACATCAGATAGACAAGCCCAACGCTAAAAGGTGTAAACAAATCGAACAACTTTGTAACGAAATCTCCTCCTGGTCTCACTATCATCAGTGCCACTAGACAATGACATAGATATAATTGCTTCGATAGAATCTCCTGTATATTTTCTCGACCTTCCACCAAGAATCTTCCGTCAGACATCATAAAATGTACGCCTTTACCATTGGTATGTTTCATCACAAGCTTCCTAAAGTCCTCTTGATTCTGCGCGTCAAATACATCTCCGTTGCCTTTGGAGCCATAAAACGGATGGAAAGTCTCGCACGGACCAGCAAAGAACTTGTCCAATGTAAAATCATTTTTATTTTGCAAAGTAAATCCAAATCCTTTGGCATGCCACTTCTTCCTAGACAGAACGTATTCGCTGAAGCCACCCGGCCCAGCACACACATCCGCGAAGTACAGCAACTCGTTGGGATGTAAATTCTTTCGACACGTGAACATAAAGTCGCACGCTCCGTCTATGTTCGCCATCTTGACAGCCGCGCGATTCAAAAACTTGACAGTACCTATCGTTTCGTACGGATTTGAACGAGTTCTTGCTTTACGCATCTCCACCTTATCCAATTTGTCAAATATGATTTTAGATCTAATGATCTGCTTTAGAATCTCTGGATTGCAAAACATGGTCTCGTCGTCTATACTGGACTTTTTCGGTCCCAACTTTATCCATTTCAACAGTTCTTCAGCTAGGAGCGTATCGAAACGTACGTTTCGCAACCATTCGATATCTTCTATAGCCTTTATCTTTTCTTCTTCGGGATTCCACTTGAGACTCGCTTCCTTGAGATCTGGCACGCAATGTCCAAATCCTCTTCGATCGTATTGTGTAACTGGTTTTATTGGTTCTGCATGACCTTGGTCATCCTTTCCTAGACCTTTATCTGGCGTGTATCCAATTTTTTTCATCATCCGCTGTACCTTCTGGGATACATCTACTGCTTCATCTTCTCCAATATATTTTTCTTTCAAAGGTACATCAGTGCTGAACGCTTCTCCGCTATTCAGTTTCATCTTTTTATTCGACTGTTCATGAAAAACATCGAAGAGTCCATTCTGCTTTTTGGATTCTTCCACATCGTCGAGCAAGTAGCCAAATTTGTCCAAAGGATCATATTCATACCCGGAATCTTTACTAACGTCACTTGCGTCATTCTGCTGTAAATGCAATGTTCCCGATTGAATAGTGTCATCGGAACTTGTATCGGAATTTGTACCTAAAAAACAATAATCTAGTTATAGAATCTGTTCTTGGAATTAAAAAGATATATAAAAAGAAAAAAGAGAAAAAAGTGAAGATGATACGTACTATGCATGTCGTCTGTAGACATTTTTAACGTTTGCAAAACGTAAAGCGTAAACGTTTTCTGACCACGTTTTCTATTTCTCAATCTGTAAAGTAAAAAGCGCCCATTAGAG
Source organism: Temnothorax curvispinosus (assembly GCF_003070985.1). Classification (NCBI taxonomy): domain Eukaryota; kingdom Metazoa; phylum Arthropoda; class Insecta; order Hymenoptera; family Formicidae; genus Temnothorax; species Temnothorax curvispinosus. Next base: position 3,230 of record NW_020214633.1, read on the forward strand.
ATAACTATTAAAGAAAAATTAATATAAAAATATAATCGTAATTTTATATTTTAGTCAAATTTATAGATTACGGAATGAAAAATACACTTTGTGACGCCAAAAAAAACCGTTGAAAACTTTTATGGTGCTTATATACATGTCTGTTTAAAAGTATTATTTTTATTAATGTACATTTTAAAGATAAATGTGTCTGCTGAGATATAAACAGTAATAAAATCTATCGCAATATGTTATTCGGCTGTAATTTATTCACATGGCTCTAAAATTTTTTTCTTTTATAAATGTCTCTCTGTTTCAATTCACAACACGACGTACAGTACGGCCAAAGTTACGGCAATGGTACACGGAAAAACATGAGGTGCAAGCCACCACAATCAAGAATCGAAAACATAAGAGCATCATTTCAAAATTCTCCGCTGCGATTAGCTGGTACGTTTGCCGATGTTTTTCGCGTGCTACAAACTTTACATTGGCATTGAAGCGAAAAGAAGATATAACAAACGCCAACGGTAACAAACTCATTAAATCAGACACTGATAATGGAGTAAGGGAGATAGGAAATTTACTCCATTTCTTAGAATTTATATACACTTCTCACAAAAATTAAAAAAACACTAAATTTTTTTTTTAAATAGGCAAAATTCAAGCAGCTGTAACTTTGTTAAAAATGAACAAAATTTAAATTTAAAAAAAGGATTTTAAAGCTTGAAATCTCTACTTTCGAAAGGTTATTATTATTTTTTAGTTTCTGTGAGTTTGGTAATTTTTACATATAGAAAACTACGAGCTGGACAAAATAGAAAATGTTTCTCTCACTTTGTGGGCCTGTCACGTGCACAAAAAAAATCTGCAAAAATTTTTGATTTCCTAACGTAAAAGCTTAAAGTTTTCCTTGCAAAATCTTTTTTTAAAAATGTTTCTCCAATTTTTTGTTACTGAATTATCGCAGATTGAATAAGAAATAAGCATTTTGACTTTAATTGTTGTAACTCCCTTAAAAATTATTGTACCGCAATTCAAAAAAACAGATTCTTAAAGCTGAAACTTTGCTCTATTTAACGGTATAATTGCCAAATTTTTTCAAATAATATGTAGACATGATACAAATGGATTAAAAAAATTTAAAAATTAGCGATTTTTCCCTATTTCATTTTGACCCAAAAAAACAATTGTGCAGCACGACAACACAAATTTATATTTTTTTGTTTTTTTCTTTTTGTACTTTTAAGTATCCTGCATTTAAAAAAAATTTGCCAAATTAACTTTTCGATGACTTTATATTTTTGTATGTAAAATAATAAAAGAAATTGATTTATGCACCCAAAAAAAAATATTCTGCCGATAAGTGGGGAATTCCTCTTAGCAGTTCCTCTAAGCAAAAAATCTTACATGAAGAATATCCTTCTTTAAGTAATAGGTATTACTTTATAAATGAGTGGATGCGTAAGCTATAATCAAGAGTAAATTCCTCTACAGTAAATTCTACTATTAGCCTCTTAAAATAAGAGGATATGCTAGATATTTGCGGCGCGCGCGTTAAAGTTAAAAGACGATCGTCTTATTAGCTACGCGATGCGTACGCTACCACACGAGACGCCCGTGTAGAAAGTTCAGCCCTTTGCACAATGCCAGGCAACAGGCAATAGGAACAGGAAATAATAAAAAATCGTTAATTACAACCTAAAATATTCGAATGTTATGATTTGTTGGCAACAGGCAATAGACACATAATTTCCAACGTGACGGAAACTTCTGTGTCTATTGCCTGTGTCACTGTTTATTCTGCATTTATACACTGATTTCTGATTTTTATTCACCCGACATTAAGAAATATTATATCATATATCTTATATCCAATTCAAAATTTTATTGCTCTTTTTAAACTGAATTTGTTTATTAAGATAATTTTTGGAAAATTATATATTTGCGCTGGTTATGTAGACAATATATAACACTTACATCAAATTACGAAGTGGTCTACCATGTAAGGCAGTTGGCTCACGATCCAGAGGTCCCGAGTTCGATCCCACCAAGGTAAGTGTTTTTTCCAATACAAGAAAATATTTATAATCATAGACTACATCTTAAGAAACAAATTTAGTTATAAAATAGTAATAAAATTTCAAAATAAATAATTTTTTTTATTTATTTCGGGTGAATATCGGAAATCAATGTCCTCTAATATTAAGAGGACTGCACAATCTTGAATCTAGAGTCTCATGATTAGAGGATATTCCTCTACAGATTAAAACATCTTCTTAAGGCCCTATTTCAGAGGAAAATCCTCTAGCATGAACCAGGAACCGCTAAACTGCAGAACATTTTTTTTTGGGTGTGTAAAAAAAATTATTTGATTGTATTTTGTAAAAATATATTTAATTTTGCATAATTGCAAAATGTAAAAATTAATATTATGATTCGATTCTTTTCATTATTTTATGTAAAAAAATATTAAGGTAAAGTCATCAAAAAATGAATATCATACGAGATATTTCATATTTTATATTAATAGTAGCATAACAAAATTTAAAATATCTCAAGAAGTTCTTAATGAAAGAAAGCTTCATTATAGTGTTTTGAAAACGTCTCGACAAGGGCTACAAGAATTTGTAATAAAAAATGGGGGTTCCATTTAAAAAAACTTTGATCACATTGACTTGACCTTGAAAAGGTCATTCGAGGTCAAGTCCAAATTTTCATCATCAGCCCCCTGTATATCCTACAACTTTTATCTGAAACATTTTTCCATATCTAAAGCCGTTTCCGAGATCCAGGGCGCTGGGTCAGACTTTAGAGATACCCCGTATAAAGCACCGACCACCGACACATAAAAATTTACAAATATAAATTCATTTTTAGACAAATTTAGACTACTTATGCATTTTAATTACATATTTGATGTTGTTCAGCAAGAGAGCAACGTAGATATGGTGGTACAAAATATTTCTGACTGAACTGTGAAAACTACGTTTAGGTTAGGTTAGGTTGTAACCGGAAATAAGATCTGTGCTTTGAATAATCTTCAAAAATGTACTCACTCGTACGTTAAAACGGTCGTTTAAAAACGATTTCGTCAGACGTTTAAAAACAATTTCGAGATGTTTAATATGCTCCTTTAATGAATGTGACGCTATCATCACGTCATCTAAATAGACAATTTCAAAGTCGAAACAGTCATCACCAAATGCGTCTCGCATAGCTCTTGTAAAGCTAGCTCCTGCCGTCTTCAATCCGAACGGTAATCTCTTAAATATGTATGTTTGACCATCAAACAAAAATCCTGCATACTTCATTGACTCAGGACTTAATGAAATTTTCCAAAAGTCTTGCGAAATATCCAAAGTGGTAAAATACTTTTTCCTTCCAATCCGTCGAAATACCTCTTCAATATTTAGTGGTTGTGCATGGTCGTTTGCCATCCTTTTGTTTATTTTTCTAGCATCTAAACAGAGTCTGATGTCTCCATTCTTTTTAATAACCACAACTAAAGGATTAATGTACTGCGTAGCAGCACGTTCAATAATGCCTTTCTCTTCGAGCTCCTTCATATATTCTCTTACTCTAGGTAAATCTGGTAAATGTTTCTCTGAAATCGGATAAGATTTCTTCTTAAATGGTTTGTCCTCTTTAAAGTTAATCTTGTGTTTATAATGCGACACTCTTCCAATTGTGCCATCAAATAAGTCTTTGTTTTCTTCTATCAACTTAGCCAATCTTTCAATTGCGTCTTCCAGCGTCATTGCGCCGATTATTGCGTCAGTTTTCACATCTTCTTCCTTGTCCATCTCAGTAAATTGAATCTTGAGCTTCCCGTCGCATTGCATTGTCATCTTGTGTTTTATGAGAAAGTCTGTCCCCAAAATGACCTGATATGCTAATTTTGAAACGACATGGAACTCATGCGTAAATTGTTGACCTTCGTACTCTAAAGTGATCTTGGCCTTGTACGCTACTATTGCTCCTCTTTTGCTGAACGCTCCCTTCAGTATAAATTTGCGAATCGGCAACGTATCTTGCACCGATCTATTGGCTTTAAGTTGTTCGTACACGGATTGCGATACTGCTGTAATCTGCGCACCGGTATCTACTAACGCTCTTGCTTTTACGTCTTTAAATGAAACTGTGATCAATGATGATTTTACATCTCTCACATTTTTTTCTTGTTCATTTAACATGTCGTCATTAATATTTTTAATGATTTCGGACGTTTTTAATATGTTTAGACATATGTAGTCTTTATTTATCTTAATTGCGTAGTCCGCTCTCGAATCTACGTCTTTCTTCGCTTTAAGTGCGTAATTTTCATCAATCGCTTCGTTCTTTTCAGAAACTGCGTAGTTTTCTTCAATCGCATCCCTGTTCTTGGAAATTGAGTAGTTTTCTTCAATCGCATCCCTCTTCTTGGAAACTGCGTTGTTTGCTTGAATTTCATCATCTGGTGACGTACTATCACTCTTCTTGCTTCAATGACAGATACTCTCTTCTGTTTTGGTTGCATATCGGTTTTTCGATCGCGTTTCTCCACTTGCTTCGCATTCCGGTTTTTCGCCTTATCGTCATCCTCATCGCTAGATGGAAATTCAACTATCGGCTTCTTATCTTTACGCTTATTTGGATTATGCCTCAACTGCGTATTATATCGGGATTGTTGAAATCGACTTTTATTCACGATATCTCCGACCTACTCACGCCTATTATAACGTTGATTCGCATATCCATCTGTTATCGCTAATCTCGGTTGAAATTGCTTAACTGCGTAATTATTTGATTTAAAAGAAACTACTGCGTAGTTATTATGTAACTGACCGGATGCTACTTTATTATCAACCACTAATGGCGATTTTACTAAATTAGACGTATTTGCGTCGTTGCGCCGTTTGTCTCCCTTACAGAAAAGTATTACTGACTAAATACTTAAAATCTCAGTGATTTAATACTGGCAATATTTATTTGGGAAATACTGGGAAAATACTGGTAGTGATAAATATTATAGGTAGTGATTAATACTACACAGAACTACTGGTGCTTAGTATTGAATTACTCACCGATATTTCGATTTCCGATATTTACCCGGCATAAAAAAAAATTTTTTTTTTTCGAAATTTTATTATTATTTTATAACTAAATTTGTTTCTTAAGATGCAGTCTATAATTATAAATATTTTCTCGTATTTGAAAAACACACTTACCTTGGTGGGATCGAACTCGGGACCTCTGGATCGTGAGCCAACTGCCTTACGTGGTAGACTACTTCTTAATTTGATGTAAGTGTTATATATAGTCTACATGTGTCATAACCAGCGCAAATATATAATTTTTCAAAAATCATCTTAAGAAACAAATACAGTTTAAAAAGAGTAATAAAATTTTGAATTGGATATTAAAATGATATTCTCAGTACTATTTCAAAACTTGTACACTTTTATCACGATGAATTAGTACAAACCTTCATATAAAATGTATTTGTGCCTTACTTTTATCTCTTTTCCTTAATATTATCAGGAATTACCCATTATAATGTTTCTATACAAATTGTAGTACTGGTCAGTGATTAATTTCACATGGAATATTCAGTTCAGTACTTGAGTATTAATATTAAAATACTGGCCAGTGATTTATTACACATGGAATCCTGGGTTCAGTACTTCAGTACTAACATTAAAATACTCATCAGTAATTCAACACAAGTATTTATTACACAAGTATTTTTCACCTAATATTAAATGCTTTCTCATCAGAAATTTAATACTAAGTATTGCATACTCGTCCTGTATTAAATACTACTTTCATAAATTACTGACCAGTAATAAAATACTATGCAATACTTGGATCACAGTGATTCAAGTACTAATAAATACTTAATTTTAGTATTATTAATACACAAAATAAGTATTTATTACTAACCAGCTAGTAATACTTTTTTGTAAGGGCTATTTTTTGCGACTTAGAATTATCTCCATGACTATTCTACGGGTCGAACGCTCATAGTCAATCGTCTCTAACATTTCTACCATTTGCTCGAGTATTTTTACGACTGACGCAATTCTCGCCTAACATCTTCATCAAAGTGATCTTTAATTGTAAAAATTAATTCTACTTCCGACATAGGTGGTTCTATTGTTTTTGCGCGTGTAGTTAGCGTCATCGCGCATTCGGACATTGAACCGACGCCGACGCCGACGTCACGTCTGTAACGATCGAATTGTAAACTACGTCGAAATTTCGCTTGCGCCTGTACCCTGTACACCCCAATACCTTTCACGGAACATATTTGTCGCATCCTCTATATTATCTGATGGCTCGCGTAATTCTAACCAATCCGCTGCCGTACCTTTCATGGTTTTCATGAAAAAGCATAATTGATCTCTCTCAGAGAACTCCTCATCTAACGCTATTTTTCTAAATTTGCGTAGGAAAATTATCGGATTCTGCGTATCGGTATCCCCTTTGAACGTTAATTCAGAAAAAGGATTTTTTAACTAACCCCCTCGCGGTAAACGAAAAGGTAATAATGTCGAACGGTCATTCGCAACGTCACGGTCAACTGCATTGTTCGCGGAATCTATCTCCGTCGCTTGCCGATTTGTTGGTTTAACACGAATTCCGTCTCGAATTTCATTTTCAGATTGTGCTAATCTATTTTCTAAACGAGTCATCCGATTGTTCATGCCAAAAGTAAATTCAGCCATTGTTCTAGCCATTTGCGCTAAACTATCTTTAATTGCGTTGTTAATATCATCTCTCGATGTAACATTATTATTATCGCATGTGCTAACGCGTTCTTATACGCTCGCTGCTGCGTCGCGCATATCTCTTGGACTTGGACTAATATGCGTCTCATCTTCCATGTTGATGAATAAGTTGTCAATGTTCTGCCCTTCCGCGTTCTCTTCTTGGACGTCACGATTCAATCGCGCTCGCACTCCGCGTGTTTTAATGGGCGAATGTTGGATCGACATTTTCGCTTATTGCGTTTTTAAACTTTAATCAAATGCGTAATATACGAGTATGCTAACTGCGTTGTATTTGACTTTAATATCTCAACTGCATAGTACATGAGTATATACTAACTACGTTGTACAGAACTTTATTATTTCCACTGCGTAATACCCGAGTATGCTAACTACGGTGTATTCGACTTTACTTATTACGTTCTCTTGAAATCTTCTGGTGTTGTACGTCGTTATCAATAACGAACGTTGTTGCATCTAAGTACGCGTTATTTGACTTGCCGTGCTTCGATCGTAACAGACAGCTTGACGATTTTAATATCGCGACGTAATTTCACTCACGAGTCATCAATTACTGCGTATTTAATTTCTACGAACGAATTTATTTGCAACGGTCACCATTTGAGACGTTTGTATTTTATTAATTTTATTGCGTATCAATTATTTGAAAATCTGAACTTTGCATATTAATGCTTATTACACTGACACGTGACTCGATCGCACGAAACAGTTTGACGATTTTATTGTCGCGGCATAATCGTTTCACTCGCGACTCGACAATCACTGAATCGGCAAGTTAAACAATCATAAGTCCTGTCACGGTCGCCATTCGAGAAACTTTGAGTCTGAATTGCATCGAGAAATGTGTTCTACGAATGCACTCAACGTAAGACTACGGGCACAAATGGATTTAGTAGATCTATCCTTTCGGCGATCTCCCTTATGTAATCTTAATTTCTAATCATGTTTTCTGTGATATCGGACTTCAAGGTTCTTACGATTCGCCCGCTCTATCCTTTCTACTCGAATGTACCGTCAGAGAGAAACCTGAGATAGGCCATCCGGCCTTTTTCGTGAGGACGCATTGTAATTACTGGCACATTGCGTTTTCTAACATATTGCGACTCCGGTTTTCACAGTTTAGAAAGGACAATTGAATCTTTCCTTTCTACCTGGTCTATCAAACTGGGAGTTAAACGTCGAAGATTCGAACGATTCGGAGCATGTACATATCGGCATATCTTGATGGACTACCGAACAACCGTATGACTTTTAATTTATTCATTTGACTGTTCCATTCTACTGACTGACTCATTTTATCGCGATTGACTGTATTTTATCGTCGAAAATTTATGTATTATTTTCATTTATACGCTGAAGATGACACAAAAAAAGTGTCGAAACGTCCAATTTTGTATTAACTGATATATTTTATCATGAAAAATACCTATTTTCACGACCTTTCTCAAATCAGAATACTCTCTTAATTTATTATTTGTTATTAATATATTGTTGGTAATTACATATAAAGTGATTATAAAGCATATAGTACAAAATAGTTTCAATATTTAAATTATTGTAATAATAAAAAAATCAATTATTTACAATATGTTTACATTTTCTTCTGTGTCCGTAGCGTATGTATTATTGCAGACAAGTTTCTCTGCACGTTTACATTTCTTTTGCACATTTTTTACAAGCTTATCTTTCACAAGTGTGATATGTCAAATACAGACAAGATTTTTGCACGCTTATCTGTTATGAGCATAATGTCAAATGCGAGATTTTCATAATCAAACGTTCAACATTTTCGACATTTTTCTACAAACGAGGAACCAACAATATCATCCGCAGCATGTAGCCTCATAGGCCAGTCAATTTACGGTTTTAATCGAGTTGGCGCCTGTATCAACAAGAATTACAAGATCATCTTTGGAAGAGAGCGTATTGAATTTCGCATGGACAACGTACTGAAGGCTCAAAACATCAAGCATGACAATAATCTGTTTCGAATGCTAATCAGAATACAAAACGACAATAGCGTCAATCTAACAGTCTCAAGTTTAAAGCGTTGGCATGAGCGCTTAGGCCACATCAACCACACGTATGTACGTCAATTATGCAAAGATGGGCTAATCAATGGAACCAAAGCGGAAAATGAAAAGGATACGTTTTGTGAAGCATGTCAATATGGGAAACAACATCGCTTACCTTTCAAGAACGTTTCTGATAAGAAACCATCGGCTGGAGAGCTCATCCACAGTGACGTATGTGGACCAATGTCACAAGAATCCATAGGAGGATCCAAGTACTTCGTGACTTTCAAAGACGATTATTCAGCCTACCGCAAGATGTATTTCATAAAACACAAGCCTGATGTTTTCGATAAACTGAAAAAATTCATCAATCAAGTTGAGAATAAATTCCAAAAATCCGTCAAGACCTTACGTGTAGACAATGGCAGAAAATACTGCAACGAACAGACGTCAAGATATTTGCATGAAAAAGGAATCAATCTGGAGACAACTGCACCCTACACGCCACAACAAAACGGGCGAGCTGAAAGGGACAACAAGACAATTGTCGAGTGTGCGAGAGCCATGCTTTACGCAAAAAATCTTCCTACATATTTATGGGGAGAGGCCGTAAACACAGCTTGCTACATTCTCAATCGCACGCCAACATTCTGCAATCAAGGTGTAACTCCATATGAGATGTGGACTGGAAAAAGGCCGCGCCTGGATCACATCAAGACATTTGGATCAGAAGCCTTCGTGTACATTGATAAGCAATTCAGAAAGAAATTGGACAGAAAATCGCGAAAAGTGATACTGGTAGGTTATGAAGGAGAGTCGTGCAACTATAGACTGCTTGACTTACAAACAAGGAAAATAACAATATCCAGAGACGTCGTGATACATGAGACAGACGGGCATTCAACATCGGATTCAAATGAAGATGCAGAAACCTCCATTAGTCTAGCACCATCAACGCAAGTGGAATCTGTGCAAACGGAGAAGATTCAACTTCAAAAGAGCGAGACAGTCAAGAAAGAGAATTCTGCAACAATCAGTGATCGTACTCTCAGAGACAGAAGCGCAATAAAACGACCAGAACGTTACTAGGCGAACGTAACAGAGTTCGATGAGCCAGCAACATACGAGGATGCATTGTCTGGACCAGACGCCAAGAACTGGATTCGCGCTATTGAAGAGGAGCTCAAAGCACATGAGATTAATGAAACGTGGACAATTCAGGATTTATCTGCGAACAAGAAACCAATAGGATCTACATGGGTCTTCAAGGTAAAACAGGACATACCAGGAGGCTCCCATCGATATAAAGCTCGACTCTGTGCTAAAGGATATTCACAAAAGTACGGAACTGCAATGACTACAATGAGGTATTTGCACCAGTTGCCAGGTACGATTCCATCCGCACAATGCTAGCCAAGGCAGCAATGGAGGACCTAAAAATGGCTCAGTTTGACGTAAAAACTGCCTTCCTTAACGGCAGTGTATCCGAGGAAATTTACATGGAAGTACCGCAAGGGGTCAATCCAAGTTTGAAGGGTAAAGTATGCAGACTTCAAAAGTCTCTATATGGCTTAAAGCAAGCATCACGGGTATGGAATCTTGAGTTTGATTCATTTTTAAAGCGTTATCATTTTGTTCAGAGCAAATCCGACCCTTGTATATACATTGGTAGAGTCAATTCGGACAAGGTTTATTTAATTATATACGTAGATGATGGTGTACTCCTAGCGTCGTCAAAAGAAAGTATTGACAAGATACTAAAGGAACTAAGTTTAAGTTTTGAAATCACAATTGGCAACGGTACATATTACATAGGTGTACAGATTCTTCGAGTACCAGAATCACAGTTAATTTTCATACATCGATCATCTTACACTAAACGTATCTTGAATCGTTTCAGTATGCTAGATGCAAAAGGCAAAGATACGAAAATTTAGGCATGCATCTATCATCACCGGATGATACATTTGTATCCTCAGATAATGTGCCATATAGACAAGCGATAGGTAGTTTAATGTTCCTCGCAAATGTCACGCGACCAGATATTGCCTTTATTATAAATTATCTAAGTCGTTTTATTTCTAGTTACAATAACGAACACTGGAATGCAGTAAAGAACATATTTCGCTATTTAAAGAATACCATCGACATGGGCATTCCGTATGATGGGTCATCCGGAAATGCATCTTTACAAGGATACGCAGATGCAGACTATGCCGGAGACATTGACACCAGGCGATCCACCAGTGGATATCCATTCATTCTGTCAAATGGAGCTGTAACATGGGGATCCTTGCGTCAAAGAACCGTTTCACTTAGTACTACTGAAGCGGAATACATGGCAACCTGCGAATCGGTTAAAGAAGCGCTGTGGCTTAAACAATTGTTACATGACATCGAACTCCAATGTGTTGATCCAATTGTTATCAACGTCGAATAATCAAAGCGCGATTAAATTAACCAAGAACTCTGAATACCATAAACGAAGTAAACACATTGACATTCGATATCATTTCGTGCGTGAAAAATATATGATTGGTGAGATCAAAATAGAGTATATACCCAGCGAAGAACAGCTTGCTGACATCCTAACAAAGGTATTAAGCAAGGACTTATTCTGTAACCTTAGATCAAAGATGGGTGTCTGTAGGATAACTATAGAAGCTCTCAAAAGAAGCGAGTGTTAAGATTATGTTTCTCAAGCTTCATTTACAATTGCCGCCAAGCTCGTGTGTAGCGCCCTTTCTCCCTAGCATACGGTGCGCATGTTTTCCGTTAGCAGCGCTCTCTCGTTGAGCGGTTGGCATTTTTTGGCGCTTCCCGCGCTCTGTCTCTCGAACCTTCGTTCTCTCTGCGTTATGCGTATCGCACCACCGCCGATTTAAGTTTAGCTATCACATTTAGTTTTCTTTTGCGTGCGTGCAATCTACTTAATTTAGTACGTAGAATAAAATACGTTGTTTTCTCCACAAGTCGTGTACGTGCATTATTTGTTTACCAAGATAACACGGTACTGCTAGAAGATCCTGAGATCCTTTTAACAGCTTGTGTGAAACAAATTCAAACTGAGATAAAAATTCAAAATTTGTCTTTAATTGTAGTGCTGCATTTAATTCCTGATTACTGCTTAAATGAACCAATTTTACTTGGTAGAGATATCCTTTCTATGGGGGTTTTTGTTCAAATGGGATTACAAGGCTTAGAAATATCTTTTTGTAAAGTCTCTATAATATGTGTGAAAAAATAAATTATGCTTTTGATTCGTCGCAATTAGATACCGATTTGATGGGAGAGAATAAAGAAGCTCTTTTAAATATTTTATCACGTTATTTTACCTACTTTGTGGAAGGGACACCTGTCACTCGTGTTAAAACAGGAGAGATGCGAATTAATCTTATAGATACTCATAAAACTGTTCAAAGGCGTCCGTATCGGTTGTCACCATTGGAGCGACAAATAGTTAAAGATAAGATTCAAGAACTTCTAAACGCTAATGTTATTCGGGAAAGTAATTTGCCATTTGCTAGTTATTAGTAAAATTATCTCATATTATTAGTAAAAAAGAAAGATGGAACATTCAGATTATATGTGT
>NW_020214634.1:0-1329 GCF_003070985.1 Temnothorax curvispinosus
ATAAGCGAGTTCCGTGCGCGTATATTATTAACTCTGATTTATTTTTCTATGTAACCTTTATGTTTGTTTGTTTGACAACCCTTAAAAAGAATACGCATGTGCAATCGATACGCCAAAGAGCGATATAAGGACGAAGGTCAACCGGAGATGTTATCTCATTTTATTTTATTTTATTTTGTTACTCACATTATTTTAATTGTGCATGTCGAAATATATTATAATCTAAGTATACCATACCTGATATACTTATTCATTCAAAAAGATCTTTACCCACCCGAATATATTAAATTCACATTAAAGAAACTTAGTTTCAACACTAGAGTCAACAAAGATTTATTATTATCAAAAGTATGAAAGTAGATTCAGCGAAAGAGCCAATCACAGGCCAACGTTCCATTATGGACTCAGACAAGTATAGGATTATAGTCCTTGCATTCATATTCTCTCTATTTGCCATATCAATAGTTTGCATATTACTGCTAGCGTATTCCAACGTTACCAAAGCCGTTCCGTACTACCAGGCACAAGAAAAACTCAAAGTTGCAAGGATGAAGTTCAAGGAATACCTAGTGGTCACCCTTATCATATTCCTACCCATTATCATTAACTTTCCAGACGTACAAACCGTCAGCATGATTTTCACCCTTTATACCTTATACATTTTATTATTGAGCCACGAATTAGATCCCAGAGTGATTCCCGAGGACCCTTAAACCTTTTCACGCATGTTGTGCGACACCGAGTGCCGAGAGCACGAGCGAGGGCCGAGCGAGCCCATACTTTATTGTTTTGTACTCATATTGTGTTTTTATCAAAAGTTTGACAGTAAAGGCGAAATGCCGAATAACGAGGACCAATGGGACTCATCCCGGTCTGTTTCATTAAGAATAGCGCTAGTTGCGTTAGATTTATCAGTTTTATGTATTCTCGACACAGCGATAGCCAACAGGAGCGATTCCTGGCAATTTGATATAATTTTACAAAGTTTCAGATTGATTTATAATTTTGCGAGGCCAAGAGCCAACGAGAGCGCGAGGCGCTATTTTTTCCGATGAGCGCGACGGATCGACCAATAGGAAGCGAGCGTAGCTCCGCGAAGCGAGAAAATGTCGTGAAGCGCGAATTTGCATTGTATAATTTTAATTTCGTTTTATTTCTTTTATTCCCTGTCGAGACAAGTATGATTAGTCGTATTCTATGCAAAATTATGCATTACTTATTAGTTTATATACTTACCGTTCGGATACCACCGACGAAGTTCACCAGTCCATTGATTGGGCGAGACGATCCCGCAAAGACCCGGTACCTGAAAGAAAAGGAGAATTAATA
>NW_020214635.1:0-12783 GCF_003070985.1 Temnothorax curvispinosus
CCCGGTGTCCACGATGCAAGAACTGTGTCCAAGTTTCGGTTTAAGCCAATGAAACTGCTACTTTTCTATAAGAGCTGCAAGTTGATTGGCTTAAATCGAAACTTGGACACAGTTCTTGCATCGTGGACACCGGGCTTTACATTTCCAATTTCAATATAGCGCCAGCGGCCTCGCTCTCGTCACGTGACTCATTTTTTAGTTCGCCGTTTCCGGGTCCAGCACGGACGGTGGCGCTGAAAATTGCTCCCTCTCTCCCTCTATCCTCTATCCGAGAAGGAGGTTTGGATTCGCTCTCCTCGCACGGTGGTCGCGTCAATTTTCTCATACTGATTTTTCGTGAGAAGGAAATCGACAGGCGGTTTTGAGTCGCCTCGAAGCAATACGTGGGATATCTCGAACGTTCGCCCGCATACTCTCCTGTACGTTTATCCCCGTCCCCCGGGTGAATACGGTAGCGTCCGTCGGCTCTTTTTCACGTAGGATATTCTCTTTCGAGAATAGGACATGCTATATCAGTGCATGCGTCGTTCTCGGGGGTTGCCGATCAAATTGATCCCCGGCTCGTTTCACATAATCGCTCCGCGTTGTGTCGCGCGTCGTTTATATCTCCGACCTGCGACTCTCGTCCCGGGTCCACGGCGCCAAGGGCACGAGCCGCCTCTCGTCGCGGTTCTCTCGAATCGTCGCGAACGAGCGAGTTAAATATGTATATTCCAACATTTTGTCGTCTTCGTTTCTCGCGATCGTCCAACTCGGCCGAGTCGTACACGTTGCTGTGTTGTATCGCAAATCTCGCACGACTTGTCTAGTTGTTAGGCTCTCGAGTCTTATAATTGCTTAATAATGCCGATGTATAATTAATTACGTGCCTGTGTAATAGAGGAAACGAGTTGCGAACGTAGATCAATGCATATCGGACGTTGCTTGGAATAAAATAATAACTTTTTATATTTATTATTTCTTGCTTTACTTCAAAATAAAGAAAATCTCGTTATGCATACGATAGGTGAATAAATGTGATGGAAATTTATTTTTATAAAAATTTTTGACATAGCGAGAATACATTTCTGTCGTGCTGCCTCCTCGCTTGTAAACCTAAATATTAATTACGGTGTTAATTTTCAGTTTCTCTGATAACTTACGATTGTGCTATTGTATTTTCAGAGATGTCTGAATCCGATCTTTTAGCTGGCGACCACATCGATGGTCTGGATGGTCTTGAAAACGGTCAAGATGGAGACACTATTATGCAGTGCGACGGCGTGAAGCGTGACTTGGGCGAAGCAAACGTTGACGATCCTGTAACTAATTGCTATTATTGCAGTAATATATGGCAACAACAATAAAAAATCCTTTTTACCGATGTGACATTTAATTTATGAAATATTGTGATTTAGGAATTGGAGGCGATTAAAGCACGAGTAAGGGAAATGGAGGAGGAAGCTGAGAAATTGAAACAACTCCAATCCGAGGTAGATAAGCAGATGAACATGGGCAGTCCACCTGGTATTAGTAAGTTTGCAAAATTTGTGTCTTTTATATGAGAAAGTACATTTAAAAATAAAACCGATTACTTTAGCTATATGCAATGACAATTTTATTCTTATTACACGTCTTATATTTCAGCAAGCCCATTAAATATGTCATTGGAAGATAAGATGGAAGTTGATAACCGGTCGATTTACGTCGGCAATGTAAGTTTGGCACAATTCATTCACGATCATTGAAATCTGCAGCAAGCATCTTTCTTTAAAAATGTACTACTATAATGTATGATAGCGTTGCAAAGACTTAAAAACTTGATTTCTTTTGTATTATACGCAGGTTGACTATGGCGCTACAGCTGAAGAGTTGGAGCAACATTTTCACGGTTGCGGCAGTGTCAACAGAGTGACAATCTTGTGTAATAAATTTGATGGTCACCCCAAGGGCTTTGCTTATATCGAATTTGCCGAACGCGATTCTGTACAGACCGCAATGGCCATGGATGAGTCTATGTTCAGAGGACGTCAAATTAAAGTAATGCCTAAAAGAACAAATAAGCCTGGTTTCTCCATGACAAATAGGTAATTCTGTTTCGGATAACATATCCTATAATTGTAACTTATAAAATAATATAAAGACTTTTATAAAAACTTAATAAAAAATAATCTATTGATATACATAACTCAAATTTATTTGGATCTTCTATAGCATCGACATTGCATTTCATTGGTTCTTGTATTTACAGGGGTCCCAGAGGTGCAAGAGGCTATCGAGGCATGGCTAAAGGAATTATTCGTGGTAATACATACTTTGGATACCGACCTACGAGGCGACCTAGGTAATTTATGTTTGGTTTTACTACCTTCTAACGAATTCATTAACAATTTCCACAATATCTGTGTTCTTTTGAAGAGAGAATTCTGTCGTGCTTTCTATAAATTCTACTACTTCATGGTTTTCTCTTGCAGGAGTTACAGACGTGGTTACTATATGCCATATTGACCATTTTAAGGGCAACATTATTTTACAAGTATCAAGGTAAGTTGTTATTTTACGTCATGTATGTGATAATTCCTATTTATACCGCTCAAAGAAAAGTTCTCAGCGTAAAGAAATTAATTTTTTTTATTACACATATGCTTATATTTATTAATCAATAATTAACAATTTCATGATTTTTGAGAGATACGAAGAAATAAAATATTTACAGCAACAAAGGAACATTTCTTTGAACGTTTCTAAGCTTTCTGAAGGTTTCTGAACTTCATACATTTTATTATAACTGGAGGAAGGACCAGAAGCATTTGAGAATTGGATAATAAATTATCTGAATAAAAATAGTAATAAATTAATACAATGTTTATACATTTATATATGCGTTAAATCAGAACTTTCTAATTAGATGTTTTTGAGTGACTCTTGCTCACATTTCTCTTTTATTCAGTTATGTAACGTCGCGATAACTCTGTGTCTATTAGGATCTTTGGACCAATTTTTTTAAATAATTTGCTGGCCATTCCTTCATATGATTGAGATAGTAAAATTATGATTAGTAATAACACATTACTTAACTTTCTATAAATTTAACTTTTAATCACTTTTAATATAATCTGATGTATCTATATGATCGAACTCATTGTTAGTAATGCAACAAAATTAAAATTATAAAGAAATTAACAGTTGTAATCGCTTTATTCACTGAATATAATGGAATATGATATTTAGATACATTAGTATTGACACACTTGGCCATAATAAATATCTATACTATTAAAAAATATTGCAATATATATCAAATTGAAAAATAACATCTTGTTCGCTTCACTTTTCTATATATTGCAATTTTCTTCATTAGTTTAGTTAAAGAAATTATCACGTTTTATTACATTTTTATTAATTTCAATTAAACGTGCATATTGTTAATATATCTAATATTTCGTAGATTGAAAGTATAGAGTATGGCCTTGTGAGATAAAACGTTGAAAATTGTAAGTTTTTGTGAAAAATTGATTAACAATTCGCACAAGAAACTTACAAACGTGTATATCATCATGCATTGCATTGAAAAGCGGTTAAGATATTTAAGTAAATTCTTATGATATGTCCACAGAAAAAAAAACTGATACGAAGGGAAAAAAAAGAGAAAAACATCATGTCAAAAGAAAAAAAGATTGGACAGTTGGGCACAATTAATTATATTTGATTTAATAATTATCACATAAAACTACAAATGTAGAACAGCGATCATTCACTATTGTAGTTCAATAAATTTTTATTAAAGTTTTAGCAGCAATAAATTTTATAAAATTGATTTTGTATCCGCCTTAAAACTTTTCCAAAATGTTTTGCTTTACTTTATTCATATATATATTTCAACTGTCTTATGTATCTGATACAAAATACGTTTCAATGTATGTTCAATAAAATATACATTTAATACATTTAATATTTATGTTTAATATATATATTTAATATAAATAAATTATTAAATATTTATATTCGATATATATATTTAATGTAAATAAACTTATACAAGTGTCATAATTAAATATAATCATATAATCTTACAATTACAAACGTTATGTAATTAGGTGTCATTGGAATATTTGACTTCAGGCTCAATTCAGTTTATGCAAATTGAAATATTTGATCACCAACAGTCTAACTTATCTATATATCTATACATGTGCAAGATGTTTAAACTTCAATAATGTATTACATCATTAATTTTGTATGAAAATAATATTACATGTTTATTAAGAACAATTATATTCATAGTAAGTAGTTCAGGTAAATAATACAATATCGTTTAAAAATATATATCATAAAATTTTTGTGTGTACACCCGAAAGCAGAATCTGAAAACGCACCGTACTGACTTTGACATAAAAAAGTTAATAACAAATAGTAAATTTGTATGAAAGCAAGTTTGTATTTTAATGTGGTCTGATTTTTTACATAAAATGATAGATATTATAATTGTAGGGATAATTATATGTAGGGATGTGTATGTCTTGTGTTAAGGCAGATACAACAGAATATTATAGGTAAAGATTGAACTATAGATAATAATATCCATCTGTTGTGAATATTAACATATTCATAACTGAATAATGATTGTTTAACTGAATAATAATTATTAACTATAATACACATGAATTGATATGTAATATTATCTACTTGATAAAAAAATGCACCGTCAGTTTTGCACGTCAAAAAGATGTTATAAAACAACGGTAAGAAGATTGAACTACAAAGTGAATGTCTAGAATAATATCATATAATTATAATTTGTAGTAAATTTTGTATGCATGATAACTGAAAGTTGCGCCAAGAAATTTATTAAATATTAGAATTATCCTGTATGTGAAATGTTTGACTACACGTTGCATATTTTTCATTGCAACTTTCATTTATTCAGTACTAAGTACTAACTATACATCTTCAGTTTTATCTTAAACATATTGCTACTAATTTGTAAGACGCGTGTAAAATATGTTTCTGAAATATTGATCCATTGTGCTAAGGTGTTAGGAGGAGTGCCGACTTTCAACACATTTTTAATTGAGACACATTTCGTAATGTTACCTCCATGTCGCTAAGTATTTTGCAGGTGCAGCGCAGCATCAGCATCAATTGAGTGATAATGATACAAATTGCATGAACAATTTTTTGTTTCATTAAGGAAAAGAAAAAGAAAATAATTAAGACATATGTGTAATATAAAATGTAAAATTAATGAGTGGTAAATAAAGAATTTCTTGGCTAATATAGAATTTTAGATATTTCTGTGAGAAGAGAGAGAGAGAAAGAGAAAGATGCATTTTTACACATCTACTACTTATTTAAAAATCTTATAAAATCAATACTAGTATTGATGTGTAATAATGCAGTAACTAATCCGTCAAAAAAAGCATCAATATATAAAGGCTTGCATAGCATGTTTATTAACATTCAGTACCATTTAAGTTGATATTTCTTACACTTTAAGTGTCAACATGTAATGATATCAGAAGAATAAATTTCGTTTATATAAATTCGCAATATTTTAATAACAGATATAATCTAATATTAATATGTATTTTTCTTTTATTACAAACTCTCTGATTTTTTGTATAATCTCTGAAGGCATGTATTATGCATGATCAATTTTCAAGATGTTTTTATCAATATTTAATGAAGAATAAATTCCATGAAGAATATTTACTAACAAAATAAATTGAAGATCTGAATTTAAGCGTTAAAGTATGACATTTAACAAAATAATTATTTTAACATCTTATCTTATATCCCATCACTTTGTTGAATCGTAGAAAGAGACAGAAGTTTAGCATAATTTTCTGGAAAATACAATAATGTATAATATATAATACATAATTCAAGATCCTAGTCTACAATTTCAGATTATATTAAATATATAAATTATATATAATATTAGATAGATTAATTAGGCATAAACGTTTAAGAATGATTGTTTCTTTATACATCTTGTTTATAATAATGTCAATGTGTAAAATTAGTTATTCAATCAAACATCAATACAATTTTATTATGCACGCATTGCATAAATTGTACAAAATAATTTAATATGATCATCTTTTTTTTCTCATACTACTAATAATTAAAATCCAATCTACATCCAAAGTAGGATGTTAATTACAGATATTTTAAATAGATGTTTATTTTAATTACTCGTTCTCGTTTACGATAATAATTAACTAGACTAGAATCTTAGATATAAACTATAAAGATAATCTTCATCATCAAATAAATCGTAAAAAATATAGGTATATTTTGGGACATTACAAACATTATTATATTGAATAATTATACTATTTTCTGCAATAATTAATGTAACTTTGAAGTTATAAAAAAACAAATATCAATGACAGTAGGTGATATAATTAGATGAACGATTAAAAAATGATAAATTTTCCTTTTCTCCTCTATTTCAAAATAAAAAATTACATTATCTTTAAAGTTATATCTCGACATACTATTATGCATTATGTAGTTTATTTTTTTTTTTGAAGTTATAAATCTGCTTTACTTATTAGTTCATTCCATACAACTATTGCTTATATAATTGAATAATTTTCAAAATTAATTCTACATATAACAATATGTAATCTATAATATACAAAGATATATCTATTTCTCAATTCAGATCTTCAATTCAGCCACCCAATATCAACCTAATTAAAGTATCAACTCGATTAAGATATTTTGGACTTATGGTTTGTGTGTCGTGTTTTGTTGATTGCAGTCTATCTCTTTGTGATGTAATTATTCATGGCCATATGATTTTTATATTCATTTGGTCTAGAGAACAGGATATAGGATTGCACTAAGATAAACATTGACTAGTATACCATGGGGTATTTAATTTGCAAAAGCAACAGCTATCGTTAAGAATTTAATTCAAGCGTTTCCAGAATTGATTGACATAAACTTTGCAAATTCGGTTGCGTCGTATATTCTGTATGCGTTTTTTCCAATTGCTTTAAAGTTTCTACTCCTCCTTCTCTGATCAACATCACACAATAACGTTTTGCTGAAAATAAACATACGATTATTATGTTGTGTGTATAGAAATTCGTAAATTTTTACACTTTACTGTACTATCAGAATAGATTATTACAGTCTAACATAATTTGTCACATAAAACATTCTGTTTTAAACTTACGGTTCTTTGTGCAAACATGATGAATCGCCCATACTGCCCAGAGTTGAACAGGATACGCATCTGTACAACGTAACAGTGGAAAAAATGGTTGGAAGCTACGATAGGCAACCATCTCTCCCTGTGGTGTTTGCCAGTGAGTTACAGCGTGGACCAGTTGATCTAATAACTGCTCCCTGCTCGGTTGTGATGGCATACTACACCAAGATCCAGGACCATCGCTAAGTAAATGCGCAGCGATACCAGCTGCGAAATAAGACACATCAATGTGCTCGGAATCGAGCAGCATAGAAAGCATCTTTATAAACCGAGGTTGCATAAGCCGTGGTCTCAAATGATCGACCTGAAATTTTCGATACAAAAAATTAAATTACATCTTAATATAACGTTTTAAACATACATCACATTTATACTACATGAGTACACATTTATATTAAAGACTCCGGTACGAACCTCTGCTATATTGTTTAACAAACCAAGAACTTTGGTTTCCACGCTAGATTCTCCTTGGAAGCTGTCCAGTACTTCAAGAAATAACTCCATTCCACCTTCGTCAAGAAAAACCTTGCATGTAGCCGCACTCTCATCCGTTAAATTCCATAGTGCGCTTAATGTAAATTTCATTGTAATATCTACTAATTTGGACTCGACCTTAGATCTAACCATTGCAAGCAGTTTCAACATATATTGTGGTTGTGCGCCAAGCATAGAGGTTTCCAATGTCGATATCTTTGCTGCTAATATTGAGCAAATGGCCACAGACATACGATTCATGGATGCATCATCAAATGTCGATAAGCAATTCATAACTAATCTTGCGCACCTGTTAAATGAAAAACACTTTTTTTTTTAGATTTATCTATATATCACGAATATATTCGTATATGCTGAAAATTTCAATACCTCTATTCATAGATAATATTATTACGTTTCATTTTATATGCATAAGAAAAATTAAACCTAAAGATATAACGTTTTTATTTATTTATGTTAATATATTGTGATTTACTCAAATACACCACTTCTTTAATATTGATGACATTACGGCAAATAATATGCAAAATATTGATAAGAGTTTAAAACTAAAGATATTGAAATCTCAGCATACCGCACTTCTAAATATTAGATTCGTAAATTGATATAACTACCTATATTTGTCAAATGCAACATCCTGTAGGATTCTATCGCTACACAAGGTCAACAGCGTGTTCTTTTGAAGTTGATGATTAGTTGGATATGATTCCATCGCTAGTAATGTTAATTCGACTATTTGTTTAAGTATCGACGGATGAATCATGAGGGCCAATTCACCCTTTGTGAGATTATAGATACACGCAGTAGCTGCCATTTGTACACGAAACTCCTGTGGATGCTCTCTCATTCCAGGTAAGACTAATTTTATCACATCGACCCGTGGTTCGAGGAAGTTTGGTGTCAAACGGAACAAGTTAAATAGACATTTTTGAAGATATATTGGTCTGTATGTATATCTCCTAAGGGCTTCCAAAATTTGAGACTCTGTTGCTGTACCACTGATCTGAAGCAAAAGACAAATGTATATTTATTTCACATGAATTTCGTCTATAAACGTTTATTTTTCCTTTTTCTTATCAATAAAATGTTAGTGATTATTTTGCTATTATTATTATGCTTTTTACACATAAATTTCTTTACACTTTTCTTAATTTTTATCTCTATAGTACAGAATAAATAACAAAATTTCTAACAAGGAAAGTAAAGTGACGATTAAAAATGTTAAATTTAGAATGTAAAATGTAATGCAATGTATAACGATATAATATTATAAATAAAATATATAACAAAAATATAAATTCCAATTTTTTTAGATATTAAAATAATACAGAGACATAATATATGCTTGCGCAGTCAGTATGTATTGTGTCAACTTACAATAAATTCAGGTCTGTAATCCTCATGTGTAGAATCTATAAAACTTTCATCGTAACAAGCATCGGAATGCACCAATCCCAGAAACCTCAAGTGTACATGTGACGCAATAAATTTTTTTAAATCCTTCGGATTTATATCATCTTTGCCTATGGAAACAAATGTTACACTTAATGAAATATCAATATAATTAACTAATAATTTCATGAAGTGCAACACGCAATGTGAAATTGCATATAAATATCACGTTGCACCGCTCACCTGATAAGTCTAGGGTTGTTAGGTAAGGCATACAATTCAGAGTTCTTAAAAAATCTGTTATTTTTGGCTTGGCAGGTGCGAAAACTTCAAAACCATGCGGATCTTTTTCATCGGAAATATCTAAGTGCCTTAATTCGTTTAGCTCCAGCAACACCGGTATTAAATTTCCGCATCCACTTATCTTTAAATTATACATATTTAATGTCTTTAAACGACCTTTACATTTTTTCAACGGCGTTATATCGTCGACTCTTGTACAAGATATATCTAAGCTCTCTAAAAGGGGAAGATCTTCGACTACTATGTCCAAGCCGTGTTTATTAAATTCTGTTCCTGAGACATTCAAGGTATGAAGTGCCTTTAATTTGTTTAACGTTGCGATATCTACCATGCGTTGTCTGCAACAAAAAAATATATATAAAGATATAAAATTATGGATTATCATAGAGAGCTTCCATAATTCGATTTGAGAACATTACAAATACGTGAAATGTTGTAACAACCTTGAAAAATCCATAAAGCTTCCTTTAGCTACACTTAGCGACCTAAGATTTTGTATACTCCAATCGCCTAAACAGCTAATTAATTCATTAACAGTGATCTTCAGACCGTTTACTATTAAATCTATAACTTTATGTTGCTTAAGAACGCTTAAGCCTTTAGCCGACAATGTCGACGCATCCTTCAATCGTACGTGCCTGGAAGAAGATTTTAACTGTCGTTAATAAAATTTTTCTTCTCTCTATAACGCACCCAAAGTCTCGTCACCTTAATCTAGTGGTCTTCGAGTCGAAAAGTGTGATCGTTAAATCGGATAACGTTTTCTTCTCACATAGGTTCGATAATAATTGCTCCGACACTTCGGCGGGCAAAAAGGCGTCCGGATGTCTAAAGGTGAGCCAAGTCGCCGAGTTGGGAGCATCGTTAGACGATGTTCTACCTGTTGCAGTATCAACTTCTGCGCTATTACCGTTCGCCGTACCGTTATCTTGTCGATCTAAAACTTATATGCTGCTTTATGTCTGCGAGAGTCAAGTTGCGTCGACCAACCAAGTTTTACGCCACTTACCGGATACGGCACTACTACTACTCAGAGTATTAGGAGAGTTTGTGTCGCTAGGGTGAACCGTGCACAGGGCGAGAACGTTACCGCAGATGAAGTCGATGCAAACCTCCTGGAGACTTCTCGGAGACTCGAACATCTTACGCTTCTGCTGTCATCCGTGCCGGATAATCTCTAGCCCTTATTTTTCCTATATTCTATCGGCTTCCGAGTGAGCACCGGTCCATGCGTATGGATTCACAGTCCCATACCTTGAAAGTGCAACATCGGAGAAAACGCACATGAGCACTTTGATATCAAACAAATGTTTATAAATTACATCCGCGCACCAGATCGCACGCTGTGGAATACAAGATATAAAAATTTTCTTTTACGAGGGGGGAGGGGGGTGCACATACATGAAAATAACGTCACGTGAAGCTCGTTCACGTTGGAGTCAACCGGGCACCGTGGATCGCTTCCTTCCTCGAGCGATCGAGAGCCAAAGGTCAGCGGGGGGGAGGGGGGGAGCGGGCGAGCGTAATCTCGCCAGCTCGGACAACAGGATTTCAGACGGCGATTATTGACGATTACGTAATGATGCAATTCCGCACGCGGAAGCGGAGAGAAACGCTCTCCCGCACCGTGCACTGGCCCCGACGGCACGCGCCTCGAGGTCGAGCGCGACGTCGCGCGACGTCCGCGCGACCGCGTCGCGGAGCAGGAACTCGCGGGGAAGAGCTCGACGTCGGGTCAGAGGGACGACGCGTACGCGGAGCGATCCTCGCTAGAGCCACGGCCGCGAGGACTCGCGGACTCTCATCTGTGCTGCGGACGCCATGTTGACTCGCCAAATGTCAAAACAGACCAAAAAAAGAGCGCAGCCGTGTCGCCGACGTCGCCGTCGTCATCGTCACTGTCATCGCGCGATGTCGCGCGATTCGCGCGGCGCGGCGGGCGGCGGGGTGGGACGAATGCGTCTCCCTCTCGCGACTCTCGCGAGACCGCCCAGCTGATTTCGGATTTCGGTCCGCCGCCGCGCGAGAATCGGAGCTAATCGTCGATTCTCGGGTCTCGGGGAACGGGTTTGAACGGGATCGCCCCCCTCCCAGTCCCGCGCGCGTATTTGTTTTGCATCTACGACGGCTACGACGTACTACACCTCGGCGAGATAACGCGAGCGTCCCGTCGTCTCGGCGCCGCTTTATCCGTCCGTGTCAATCGCGGCCGACGCGCGAGCGACGTGCCGATTTCCATTTCCATGTACGGGGGAACGGGCGAGGCGGGGGGCCCCGTAGCGGGAGTGGGCGACTCACGGGAGGCCCGCCGGCGCCGACCGCTCGCCCGCGGTCGGTCAGTCGGCTATTGACACATCGTCCTCCCAATATGGCGGTGAGGTGGAGAACGACGGTGTCGCGCGGCGCGCGTCGCGATCCCGTTTCCGCGCAGTGAGAATTTTCCCAGGTGATTGTCCCATTGTCTCATTATCCGCGCGTGTGACACGGCCGTGGTCGCCCCGTGGGGCCCTCCCCCACTGCGTGTCTCTGTCTCTCTCGCTCTCTTTGGACCCCATCCCCGGATCCCGCCGACATCCGTCATCCGTCCCGCACTGGCGTGTGTGCGCGTTTAGGAAAACAGTGACACTTGACACATCGAGCTGTCAATGAGACGACCGCGGCGTCGGGGTGATGAAATCTCTGAACGGAGAAAAGAATCCGTCGACTCGACGACTGTGAGCTTCATTGCGCATTGTTCGAGGGATAATTCGAGATAATTGGAACTTCGATTCGAGCCTGAAACGCGTGGATGTACATACGTGGGATAGATCGTGACAATTCTCCCTTCTAATTTATTCAACAAAGTTCTATAGATTCCACGGAATATGAATGTACAATTGATTTGTTGTATGTACATCCGTGTCTCGGGCTCGTGTTGGTTTCAAATTGAAGTTATAGTCGGCGAACAAATTAATCAAGTTTGATTTTGTTCGTTTACTCCGTTTAACCCTCCAGTATACGTGTGAAAATTTAAAACGTAAAAGGACACATGGGGTGCAAATTACATCCCATTATTTGCGCTATAAATATTAAAACAATTGGTATTTTTTATTTTCTGTTTAATATTAACAGGTTTGAAACTTTAATTTTAATGTGTTTTCGATATTAATCGGTTCTCTATTGAAATAAGTCGATAATTTTTTACAAGCTGTTGTAGAATGTAAACGACACCCCATGCATCCATCAGAGAGTTAAGGAAGATATAATTTACCTCTCCTTTAAATTTTGTATTAGTGTAGATTGGAGTAAAAGCAAAAGACAGAATAGATTATAAATAAATGTATCTGTTGACAAATTGACCTGCATTATTGTATGCTTCCTACAATGAGATTTCGTAATGCGCACTT
>NW_020214636.1:0-778 GCF_003070985.1 Temnothorax curvispinosus
CTCAATTTATGTGCTCCCGAAATATGCACAATGATTTTAAAAGCATAAAAATCACATTAATTTTTTTTTGTTAATGTAATTTTTTGATACAAATTTTTTAAATAAACAATTATATATGTAATATCTAAATATTCTATTATCATATTCTTTTATACATCATAAAACAAATATATCCTTCAAGTATTAGTCACGCAATTGTAGCGTGAACTGTACTATCATTCATGTAATATTATCATGAAAAACAATACACAAGAGATTCTATATAAATACAAATTAAAGTTTACTAAAGAGTAACTAATTTTGAAAATTACATTTTGTTTCTATTATTAGAAAGAGAATGTTAAAAATTAATTAAACATATGTTTACTTATATGTATTTATATATTGTTCAGAATCTCAGTGACCCGTTCTCCATAATATTTAGCAACTTTGCAATACTTACTCCTAACTCATATTAAATAACTTTAAAAATGTATACAAATACATATACAAATACATATAAATAAAAATTTTTCTGAAATCTTATCAAACAAGTTAATCAATACATTAACCAAAACAAAAATCTTATTCTGTTTATTTTGAAAACACATAAGTTGAGGAACATTTTAAGACTAAAACCAATTCGCTATCTATATTTTAACTGGTACTTTATTTTTATACGTATGGGGTGCTCACGTTTGGGTCGGCCGAAGGGGATGAGCAAAGAAATCTCATTGTGCATATTTTGAAAACACATAAATTGAGGAATATTTTAAGACTAAAACCAATTCGCTATCTG
>NW_020214636.1:788-10092 GCF_003070985.1 Temnothorax curvispinosus
TAAAACCAATTCGCTATCTGTATTTTAACTGGTACTTTACTCTTGTATGTATGGGGTGTTCACGTTCGGGTCGGTCAAAGGGGATAAGCACGAAAATTTCATTGTGCATATTTTGAGAACACATTAATCAAGAAACATTTTAAGACAAGAATTATTTTGCTTTCTGTATTTTAACTGATACTTTACTCTTATATCAGTAGTATATAGATCCTTTTTTTACGTATATCTTTTAAACTATTACAGATAAACTAATTTGGTTTGAGACATTTAAAAGCACATAAAAAGCACATAATTGTACTGTATTAAGTACTTTATTTTTTAATATAATTTTAATGAGTAGAGGTGCTAGCTTATGTTAAGCCAGCATCCCCACTTTTAATTGCAATTTTCCATGAAACCGTTCGAGCACAAAAAACGTGAATAGAACACATAATTAGCACATAAAGAGCATTTAATTTCTACATATGTGTTATTCTGCTTTTTTTGCGGAGGGGGAGGGGTGTTAACTTAACAGACATAATATATTTTGATACATAGACTAAATCACTGAAGATGTTACAAATATTTCTGAAGTTGAATGAGAAATTCTTATTTTTCAGCAACTGTTTGGTAAAGATCCGGAAAGATTAATAATCTGTTTAAAAGGAAAGAATAAGAGTTTGGAAAAAAATAGTAAAAGAGTTATATTAAACTAGAGCACCTGTATCGCATTGCCTAAAAAAGAGTTAGAAGGCACCTTAATTTCCCTTATCCGAAGGTTGACTTCAAAAATCCCTTCCTAGGATCCCTTCCTAGAATTAATACTTTCTGAGATAATTGGCAGAGATAATTTGCAGAAATAATTGGCACACGAAATAAATCTCATAATATACCTATATATGTATATGTATATGTATATATTTGTTCATATAAATAAAACTACTTTTTTATGGTAATTAGTGTAGTGCATTTTATTGAAAATAAATACATATTCCCTGAAATAAAAATAAAATATCAATAATAACTTTAAATAAACGTTAGAATTAATATTACGGTAATCTTAATATAATATTGTAATAAAGTTGATAGTTCGTTTAAATTTTTATCTCAAAAACGTTACAGGAATGATAGAAAAACCTTAGCAAAATGTTATTTGCAACGTTATGGCACTCCCATTTCAACATTACTGAAATTTCGGAATCGTGGTCAAAGTATATTCATAATGATGTTCTATACAACATTAAGAACTACATATTTAACAATATTACAAGTTCTAGAATATCGTTGCAATAACATTGTAATAATGATTTTTTGCTTACTGGGCATGTATGTACATCATGGCAGTCGCGTTGCGCACAATATAAAACGATAACATTATAACAACAAAAAATTAATATACTACCAACGTTATTTCTGAGTCCAAATTACAAGGAATTTTGAACTGTTGCATTGATCTCAAATAAATGTCAGAGTAACATTTGAAAAATATTTTCTGTAACGTTTTCAAAATATTTGAACAACATTCAGAAAAATCATATTACAAAATAATATTTTTCAAATATGTGTATAATATTATTAAAAAACGTTTAAAAAATACACATAAAGTCAATATTTCTAAACGTTAATTTAATATTCCTTGCTTACTGGGTTTTTTCTGCCAGATTCGGTTGTTTCGTGCAAAAACGCGTCGATTAAGCCCAAGTTGAACGAAATCGGTGAGGAGGCCACTATTCTTCAGATTTACCGGATTCTGGTTTAGGAGGCTAGAAAAAAGGAAATTTTTATGAATTTTTTTTATTGACAATAATGCAGTTGAGGTTTCTAAAACTTTTACAGTGTTTTGCTGCTTATTTGAAAAGGTAAAAAAAAATTTTATATTATAAAATAATTGCAAAATGGCGCCGTAGTATATCTCTAATCGGAGCGCCTCGCCAACCGAGTTGCCAATCTGCGGGAAAAATGTAGCCCACAATTTTGATCTGAGACAAAAAAACGAAAAAGATTATTAATTCTTATATATTTTTATTCTATGTGAACCAACAATATGGTTAAAAAACTGTAAAATACAAAATTTTTTAGCATTTGAACAAAAACATGACATTTTTGAGAAAAAATATCCTCCGTTTTTATGTAATAACAATTATTTAAATTAATATTTTTACCAATAATGGTGGTTCACATAGAATGGTTGTTCATTCTTTAGCTGACGCACTTTGAATCAAGTCGATTGATCAATTAGTTTTTTCTTTATCTTTCCCGCAGATTTTAAGAAAGTACGAAAATGACATTTCGAGAAAAACGCGTTTAAAGTTTGCGGTACAAAAAAATATCACTTATTGGTGACTTACCGCAATCTTATGCTAATCAGCCATACCAGGGCCATACTGCAAGCCTTCAGCTTCTTCAAAAAATTTGTTTTGCTGCATTTGCTCCAGTCTACGAGCTGTGCGAGCCTCCTTGGTCGTGCTGCTTCGCCGCCGCTCCCCTCTCGCAATTCTTTGCGCATTGTAATTATCAGCAAACATTTTGCACTGCTGGCCGATATTGATTTCTAATAACTGCATCATTAATAAAATGGCAGTGTAGCCTTCATTAAAGATGCCAGTAGCCAAATATGCAGCGATTTGAATAATTTCAAAGCCCGAATTGAGGTGTTTAGGAGCGATACGCCACACAGTCGAATTGAAAGATTCATTGGAGTTTTGTGTGTGCCCGCCTAAACACCTAGTCAAAAGATCTTCATTGGAAAGATCTTCATAGATCGAAGTAAGGTGTTTCTCAATATCAGGCTTTATAACTGGAGCAGGATGTTTATAATTTACGAGTTGACCGGCGGCTTCAGCTTTGCGCCACTCGCACCAACTGTCGGCGCCTGCGGGGCAATTTTCATGTTTCGGATTTTCATCGGTCGAGCAATAATGGTAGAGTGTTGCCATTATGCTTTTTTTCATATCACCAACAGAAAGTACATTTCGTCTTATGGCTAAACCATAGTAAGTGGTTAATTTCTTTATGACGAGATCGTTCAATCTCCCCTTGCCGCCAAGCTTCTCCTTTTTTTTTATATTTCGCAGCCGTGTCCCCATCCGCTTCTGAACGTGTCCGACGCACTCACTTTTTTTTACGGGACAATCTTCGCCATACGGATTCAAAGTCAAAATGGACTTATAAGTTTTAGAATCGCCATCTCCAATGAAATTTACATATCTCACTCCAAATTTCTCCTCAGACGATGAAAACATTTCGTTGATCGCGTCTGCCTCCATTTTGCCCGCGGAACCTTCATGATTTGCAGAGCACGTCTCTTCATGCTGTTCGTACCATTCGACATACGCATCAGTATTCTTTTTCTTATTCCACAATACACAAGCTTGACAGTAGGAGCTTTTTACGGCGAGATTAACAACTTTTCCACTGTAATAGCCGATGAGCGTTGCAACGCCGTATAAAGAATTAAAGCCTCGCTTTTTCCATGAACCATCTCAGGATACTTTTAAATCCGTTAAAGGTCTTCCCTGTTGTACATTTAATTCTTTTTCTTTATCAACAGCTTTTTTTGTCGTAAATTTAAACATTAAAGACGCCGCTGTGTGTATATGTTCGGTAATCGAATGGTATGTAGAGATTGATATGCCTTGGCAGATATCCATCAAACCGCAAAAAATGTTTATGCCTTCTCGTCCAATACCAAGTAATCTCATAGTAAATACAATCCGTCGATTTATCTCGTATCCAGTATTAATCAGTGGTCCTGAAGCAATTTCTCTGTGCCCGCAGTTACACGAAACTACAATTTTAAAACCTAAGCCTCTATGTCCGCGCTCTTCAAATTTCACGTTTTGTTTACACATTTTACAAATGACAATTTCCGCGAGCGCATCAAAAACCGTAAGAAATTCTATGATTCTGTAACAATGTAATGGATTTACAATAATATTATCAGTACTCGCTGTCTTTAATTTTTTCGCACTGGTGCTCGTGTCCAAATTATCACTTTTATTCTTGGCATGCTAGTTGCCATGAAATTTTCTTTTCCGCGGTTTCGAAACGCGATGCAAAGTACCTCTTGAGCCTTTTGGATACATATTTAATACTGTCAAACGATCTTTGCTAAATAGAAGCTCTTTGCTCGTCGAGAATCGGAATAAGACCGACCGTTGAAACTAACGCCTCAAAACCTAAACACAACACATACACTTACTGTTCCTACTGTAAATAAACACATACATCTTTATCTTCATCTTTATCTTTATTTTTAG
Source organism: Temnothorax curvispinosus (assembly GCF_003070985.1). Classification (NCBI taxonomy): domain Eukaryota; kingdom Metazoa; phylum Arthropoda; class Insecta; order Hymenoptera; family Formicidae; genus Temnothorax; species Temnothorax curvispinosus. Next base: position 5,027 of record NW_020214636.1, read on the forward strand.
CTAAACATTTGCCGAGTAATCCGGACGAAAGAACCGAGAGACAGAGCGAGCGGCTCGTTCCGGTCGAGCGCTCGTATATCTGCGCGACTCTCACTCACCATGTGTTCTATAACTTTTAAAATACTTCGAATTGGGCTCTGAAACTTTGGGAATATATTCTTGAATTGTCTAACTATCGATTAAGCCAAAAAAAAAAAATCGAAAATTTTGACCTTATAAACCAGAAACCCCCCTTAATGGTGCGATATCGTTTTCATGAACATACGTGTCTCGCGGTGAATGCGCGTGCCGCACTCGTCGCGCAAACGGGGGCCGGGAGCGAGAGGGACCGCGCGCAAGAGAAAGAGACCGCGCGAACGAGAAGACTCGCGCAAACGGGGGGACGGGGGCGCGAGACACCATGCGAACGAGAAGACTCGCGCAAACGGGGGGGGACGGGGGCGCAAGACACCGCGCGAACGAGAAGACGCGCGCGACCGGGAAACGGGGGGGGGGAACATCTACGAGGGGGAAATAACGCGAGCGTGCCGTGTGACGTCACGCGGACTCTGCGGCGCGGCGAAACGCGAACGCGGGTCCCCTCGCCCCGCGGCGCCCGAAAACGCGAACGCTCCGCGGCGCGGTGAAAACGCGGACCCCCTCGCCCCGCGGCGCGGCGGAAACGCGGTCGCCACGCGGCGCCGGAAAACGCGGACCGCCTCACCCCGCGGCGCCGGAAAACGCAGACCCCCCTCGCCCTGCGGCGCACAGTGGGGCAAACGCCTCATTTTTCGGTCATTTGCTTATAACTTCTACATTTTTCAATGAAATGACTTGAAACTTGACATAAATAATGTACGATTATAATACATTTAGTTTATGAAATCAAAATTATTTAATTAACAATTTTTCATAAAGCGCATAAATGATTTTTTAATTTTTTAAATACTTTTTAGTTTTTTTTGAAAAATCGGTTCTATTAAAAAAAATTTTTTTTTATTTTATACTTTTTTAGTGCTTTATTAAATTAATATGAATAATTATTATCGCATATTTCCTTACTGCTCCGTACCCTGATGTTCTAGCGCGATATTTTATGTACTAAAACCTTCCTGGAGAATTGCTCTATAGGACAGTGAAAACCGCATTTAAATCCGTCCAGTAGTTTTAAAGAAAATCGTAGACATACATACATACATACATGCCGAATATAGAACCTCCATTTTTTGAAGTCGTACTTAATGCAATCCCTATCAATCAAATCTGTTCCATTTTCAATTTCTTCACAGAATTGTCTAATCTTTTTGACATGTTCGGGATGTCTCTGGATAAAATTATATATAAATAGCGCGTCATCGGATTTTAACTTTTTCCGAACAATAAAATCAGTCATTTCCGGATTATTCCGTACTTCCTCAGTTCTCTTTCTTTTATGTCGTTCGGAACATTCTACGAAACTCTTCGATCTATTAAGAGGCATACGCGTACGTGAAGAAGTAGAAATTAAATTCAGTACTTCGTTCAAAAAAGAAAATTCGCAATTTAACCAACTTTCATGCTTTGCAATAAATCTGTTGTAATCGTAATGGCTAGCTATCCATTTTGACTTTAAATTCTTCGAGAAATTTATGATTTTTTGTTTCAATGCTTCCAACGCGATTTTGGGTAATTCAGTATCAATACATGATATTATGTGGCTTATTAAAGCCTCATAATTTAATAAATCAAGATTATTTGCACGCATACAATTAAAAAGTTGACGATTTGTTCGGAAATTTTCCATTTTGCGAGCGTGTTAAAGTATAATCTTCTATATATTTTATATATTCTATATATTTTTCACTGTATCCTGAAAAGGACGCAAAGTGAATTGTATAAAGCAACGACAAAAACTTCGACAAAAACGATCAAAACTTTCAAAATCAAAAAGTCTTTAATTAACTACTGATCGAGAAAGACTGACGAAAAGTTCTTATCTCCGCTGTTTTTATTTCCTCCTTCTCCCCTCTTCTCCTCCCTCCCCTCCCTTTCCCTCCTCCCTCGAGGAGAACAAATAATTTAACGTAGAGCAATCTTATTGCCCCATGGATTTACAGAATGCGCAGTACTCCAAATACATTTATCCAATAATATTTATCATATTGCTATTATATTAATTAATGTAATTAACGGTTATAAAATATGGATGAAATTAATCGTTATAAAATAGCAATAATTAAACAAATTATATATCCCCCTTCGTCTTTCTTTTATGAGAAAATAAACATCCATATTTACTCGACATGATTGAACGTCGTCCATTGAGCTATTCATGGACGACGTTCGACCATGTCAAGTGAACTTTGAGGTCAATTATCTCAAAAAGAGGGACGAAAGGGGATGAATGATCATATATGGCCAAAAACTAGACACTTTGCCCTATCAAATGGCGCAGAGCAAACCTTAATCCATTCTAATCCACAAACTTTCTTCCTGTTTGAATATTGAAGTAAAAAAATTTTAATAGTCGAATATGTCGTGAATATTTATTAATATATAGTAGTACTCAAATAACATAAAACTAAAATAAATATGTTTTTTGAACCCTAATAAATAAGTTCTGATAGGCATTTAACTCATATTCGCAGTTATACTTTCGGCGGAGACTTTAGAAAGTAACTTATCGAATTACTAGAATTTCAGTATTCACGAAAATGTTATACTTTATCAGATCATTTTGAGGAAATAACAAAGGATAAAATCAATTATAAGTACATTTATTTATAGTTTAGGATATATATTAACATAAAATCTCGTCAAAATTTGAATTATACGTTTTTCATTTTTTCGTCCAATATCCGGTTTTTGATAGATTCGCCCCACTGTGCGGCGCTGGAAAACGCGGTCCTCCCCTCCCCCTCCCCCGCGGCGCCCGAAACATGCGGTTCCCTCTTCCCCCTCCTCCGCGGCGCCCGAAACATGCGGTTCCCCTTTTCCCCCTCCCCCGCGGCGCTCGAAACACGCGGTTGCCCCTCCCCCCGCGGTTTTCCCCTCCCCCTCCCCCGCGGCGCCCGAAACATGCGGTCCCCCCCTCCCCCCGCGGTTCCCCACCCGCGGTTCCCCCTCCCCCCGCGGTTTCCCCCTCTCCCGCGGTTTTCCCCCGCCCGCGGTTCCCCCTCGCCCTTCACCCCCCCCTCATTGCTCCATGGGTTAGAACCGGCCTAGCTTACCTATTATACTTATCAAGACTGTACCAATGTCATTAATGTAAAGAGTGAACAAAGGTGGACCGAAGACAGAGCCCTGCGGAACACCACACAGAGTAAAAAGCCAAGAGGAAAGGTTACCCTCATCATCAGCGACAGCCTGAGAGCGACCGGTAAGGTATGAGTAAAGCCAGATAAGAGTGGGGTCAGAAAAACCCAATTCTTTGAGTTTAATCAGAAGTCTGAGATGTGGTACTGTGTCAAACGCCTTGCTGAAATCGAAAAGGATCATTGTAACAAGTCCAAAGTCAATCGCTTTCTTTATATCGTCACACACACGCAAAAGCGCAAACTGAGTGTTGTGATACGGACGAAAAGCTGACTGTCTCGTATTGATAAGATTATGCTTAGTTAAATAGTCAGCAATCTGTGAGGCAACAATACGTTCAAGTAATTTAGACAACTCAGGCAAGTTTGCAATCGGTCTTGTGTCAGATGGGGATGAGGGAATGCGAGTCTTCGAGAGAGGGCGAATGAGCGCCTTCTTCCATTGAGACGGAAAGGATGACTGTTCTAAGGAGTAATTAAAAAGAGCAGTTAAACAAGACGAAATTGCAGGCCACGCCAACCGCAATATGTAGAGAGGAATACCATCCACACCTGTCGCATAGGAATGAAGTGGTCTTGCAGAAATAAGTTGAAAGATCGTGAGAGGCGTAATCGCAGAAAAAGCAAACTTAGGACGTTCGGATGGACAAGTGACACGAGCAATAACAGAAATAAAGTCCTCATATAAGCAAGGCGAATGAGCATCAGAAACAGAGACGTAGTGTGCATTCAATTGACTAGGTGTGAAATAATGTAGAAGAAATACTAAAGAAGACTTCACAAGACCCAGACGTGCCAACTCTCTCCACAATTTTGCAGGGTCGGTAATGGTTTTAAGAGAGTTAAATTGAAACTCACTTTTGGCACGTTTAATATCCAAGTTGAGCTGGTTACGAAATTGTCTGTATAAGAAATAACCAAGTATGCTGTTTGAACGTTTAGCACGCTTGTAAACCTGGTTGCGAATGCGAATTCTGGACTTAAGATCGCTTGTAAGCCACCGCACAGGGGGCTTTTTAATGATAAAAGCACGCTCTGGTGCAACCACATCAAGAGTATTGAGAACAGTCTCAGACAGTACAGAGCAGAATCTATCAACTAGAGACGCAGACGATTGGTCGCAACGAACATTACCGCAATCAGAGGCAGCACTAACACAAGCCAAAACCTCAGGACTCTCAATTAAGGACTGAAGATGGTCAAGGAATTCATCAGCATCAATAGCTCGATAACAGCGCCTTACCATGGTACGCTCTGCGACTAACTTCGTGCCCAGTGAAAGCGACAGTTCAATTAGATCGTGTCCCGCAATGAACGGGCATTCGGATTTGTAAAATCTAAGGATTTTCTCACAATTATCCACTGCTAGGACATCTAGCCATGAGTCAGAGGTAGCCGTATGATAAGTGGCGTCGGATTGAATAATACTCATGGATAGACGAGACATGAGATCACGCAGGAAGTTAGCTTCAAAACTATTTGTCAGTAGGTTACAATTTAGATCGCCACCTATAATGATGTTCTTGTAGAGATGTGAGACATTAGTAAGTGCTTGAGCAAAATCATGAAAGAGAAATCCCTTCGGTCTTCTGTATACTGACGCAAATAAGACAGTTTCATTACATGGCAGTCGAATCTCGATCATAAGAAATTCAGGGGCATTAATATGAGTTGCAGCAGAGGTCGCAATCAGCCTAGCCTTGAGTGAGTGATGGATGTAGCAGGCTACGCCCCACCCATACGTCCTACCCGATCGTGGCGAATCAAAAAATAGCCATCTAAGGCCACAAGCTC
>NW_020214637.1:0-2818 GCF_003070985.1 Temnothorax curvispinosus
GTTTATTGCCATGCTAACGTTTTAACCCACGCAAAAAATGTAAATATAAAAAATTTCATTGCGGTACAAAACTTTATTAACTCAATATACAAATAATAAAAATTTCGTAGGCGATGAGCCAAAATATTTCAATAAGCAAATCGTCAGACGAAACAGTCCTACTTCGCAGAGATAAACATTTTTCACATCAACATTACACTACAATCGTGGATTTTTCTCTTTATAGAATCATCAAGATCTTTTTGAATAAACTACTTTACATGAATCAGTGGCATACTTTACACTGATATCAGTGACTATTCACTGATTCACAGTACTGTTCACTGATTGAGATTTAGATAGCATCTATAAAAGTTGTCAAAGAGTGTTCTGCTTCCGCTTCTATCCATTTAATAAATTTCTTCCATATGTATTCTTTTGTGCAGAGAAGAACCGTATTTGCTTGCACGGCATCCATGATCAGTCGGCCCACTTCAATGAACAGTACCAAAGTCCTGAAAGCAGCGATAATAAACGTACGCATAGTAGGTTTCTCGGCAAGAGATAATTCATTTGAATTTCGAGAAGTTCGCAAGGCGATTAGCTTTGAGTGTTGAGCCGACTGGTTTGTCGAGCCCTCGTAATCTTCGATAAATCGTCTATCGTTAGATAACGAAGGTACGTTCCTCGCGGTTCGAACGAGGTCGTTGTCCTGTCTCGATTTCCGCGGGATTGTCGGATCGGGGAGAAAGCTATGATTTTCGTGAAGCGCTTGTCGGCGCGATCGTCTGAATTCCGACAAAAAGGACGGATGTATTGCCGTCGAAACGTCCCTTCCGTCCCTCGAGCTCTCCTCTTCCCTCGGTCGCTGAGAGTCTCGCTTCTTCGTGTCGCTTCCGCTGACCGTTTTGAATTGCATGAATGCGTTCCTTTTAACAGCCTTTCCTCCACTTCCTGGAGATTCGAGAAACGATCGCTCGGCAATGGCTCTTCCGCCGTGAGGCGATAAAAGCGAATCGCGAGATAATTCCTCGGGCTTCCGACGGGGCGTTTTCGAATTTATCGTCGGATTGCGCGATGAATTTCCCTCGAAATCCATCAACTTTACGACACTCGTACGAGGATGCTCGGCGCTCGCGTTTACTCGGCGGAACTGCGAGCGCGACGGCGTCGAGGAACTTCCGTCGTTGTTCAAAGGGTCTCGGGGTCCTGCGGGATCGTCCTCGATTTCGTGATCTTCCCGCGGCGCCCAGGGATCAGATAGCATCTCGTCTACTCTCAAATTTCTTTTTTGCGACGACGAGGACGATCGAAAGGGAAACTGCTGGATAACTTCACGGATAACTTTGAGTGAAAATAAACGCGACGCGAGAGCGTCCTCAGCGATGGAGTCACGATGGCTCGTCAGCGGACGTAAAACTTTACGACGCGAATCCTCCTCCCCAAGATCCGTCGATCCGAAATCGACTTTGTCATCGTACCTGGAATTAGGCGTCGGATTAACGGCGTGCGAACCGGTCCCGCGGGAAGAAGACTCGTGACCGTCCTCTCCTAGAACCTCCCGCCAAAGTTCCGCCATCACAATCGAGAGCGTTCGCTGTCTAAAATTTTTGCACGTGTGTCATTTTGCGGCTAAAAGGATCGAACTAACGCGGTAATATCACATCTTCGGCTTAACGTCTGGGGGGCGAAAGGTAAAATTTATACGACGGACATAGCGGCGAAAAATATTAAATGTAAGTTCTCCTTGCGCTCACGCTACCAGAATTATTTAGAGAAACGTATGATTTGTGGATTGCGTGCTGTAAAGGGAAGCTTGCAAAAAAACTTTTAAAATTAATCTTTATCGCGGTGAGCTACATAATACTGGAAAATATTAACAAGAATTTTATTTACGAAAGAGATATTTTTACCTTTTCTTCGCGTAATCCACCGTCGACGCAATTCTTTCCTTTTCATCAATTTCATTATTCCGTTCCGTATAATTACTCGATACAGCTCGTGAAACTCGCCCGATTTTATTCATCGTCCATCTCTTTCGCCTTTGAATTGTCTTCGATCGCGAAGCGACTCGTTTCACTCGATGTTCGTCAGGATCGTTTATGGACTTGGAAGTAGTAGATTGCAACCGTTGCCCTCGTGGATGTTGTCCTTCCTGCGTCTCTCCGAACGGCGTCACCGCATTTTTGACCGTTACGTTTTGCGGAAATAGACCCTCCTGGCTTTTCGTCGTCCCGACGATCGTGTCGGAATCATTCCACGTCGCGGCGGGCGACGGCACGGATACATTCGTCTGCAATCCGCCGTTTGGTTGGAGATTCTTGAACAAATACTCCGCCATGCAGTAACCGAAAGCCATCTCCTCTTTGTATGCCTTGTACATTTTCCACCAATATCCAAGAGTTTGTCGCAACGACAGATCGAAACCTGTCCTCTGTCCGCCCTCCGCTGATCCTGATATCAACGAGAGCAGCAGAGCGGAAAGTATCGGAATCGTGGGCGACATCGATTCGCGTCACCGTGTTCCTGGAGAGGACAGAAATGGATACGAACGATCATCTTTTCGGACGTGCGCATAAATCGGTTGAATCCTGTCAGAGCGGAAAGATCGGCACGCCTCATATCTCCGAGGCAGCCTGGAGAGTTGGCGATTTATTTGGAAAAATCGTTCCCGTCTCTCTCTTTTACGCGAGGGGAAAAGTAAAAATTGAAATATTCGGGCTGACAGGAGGGCGGGAATTAGTGTCTGTGAAGTTGGCATATCATTTTCCAGCAGATCAAAAATAAAAGGCAGTTCTTGTCGCATGCAGTCGAGTTCTATAGTTCCTGATACTTTTTA
>NW_020214637.1:2828-3081 GCF_003070985.1 Temnothorax curvispinosus
AGTTCTTGTCGCATGCAGTCGAGTTCTATAGTTCCTGATACTTTTTAATAATAGTTCTGTTGATTTTGCCAAAAAAAGTCCATTGAAAAAATTATCTGCTAATTTTCCAAAATCTCGGAGTTCCGGTTTATTTAAAATATTTTTCGAATAGTTCTGAGCATACTGAAACATTTTCTAAAAAGTTCTCGACATTAGCAATGTTGTACGATTGTTTAAAAAATTAATACCGCTCGAAAACCGAGTATTTAGAGAG
>NW_020214637.1:3091-3254 GCF_003070985.1 Temnothorax curvispinosus
TTTCTCGAATAGTTCTGAACATACTAAAGCATTTTCCAAAGAGTTCCGACCCTGGCAATGTCGTATGATTGTTTAAAAAAATAATACCGCTTGAAAACAATCATTGCCAGGGTCGGGAACTTTTTAGAAAATGCTTCAGTATGCTCAGAACTATTCAAAAAAT
>NW_020214638.1:0-7879 GCF_003070985.1 Temnothorax curvispinosus
ATGAGAGGTAAACAAGGATCAGGTTCATTCATTTTGCAAGTATCTTCTCTCACAGTTATTTAATGAACGATTTTGCGTAGCCCTCTATTTCCCATCAAGAATTTTAAAAGGGAATGCTGAAATACGTCACTGTAAACTGTAAAGTATGCGTCAAACACTCATTTAACGTCACTTGATTATCACTGCACACAGCTTATAAAAACTTTATATTTTCCTTCTTGCAAAAATAAACTAATAAAAACTCAAACTTTATAATATTTTTTATTAACAACCACCAAATAAATTATAGTAAAAAAGTACCTATATATATAATTTTATAATATAACATTTTTACATATTTTACATACATAATTTTGCATATTAATTTAGTATTGAATCAATAACACTTAATTAACTTAATCAACACTTTATAAGAATAATTAAAGAGCAATTAATTAGTTTATTAAAATTTTTTGTTTTTAAGTAATATTGAACATTAATGTTAGAGAAGGATAATTAGCATTGAAATTTTTGTTAAAATTTAAGTAAAATTAATAGTAATCTAAATGTTCTTTGAAATGTCGGTTAAATATTATCGATTATAATCTTGAATATTTTTCAAAGAGAAAGAATAGGAGATTTTATTTCAAAATTATATTATTAAAAATCTAAAAATTCGATAAATCAGTTAAAAAGTTATTTTGATTTAAGAAACTCTCTTTAATTTCATGTAATATATGTTAGCGCTATAATAAAATATTAAAATAAATTTTTTATTTAATAATGATTATCACATCCTGCGAATTATCATGTAGCATCTACTTATGAAGTCATCTTCTACCTTGTAACTTTAATTTCTCTTGGGAAAAGCTAATAAATTAAATTTAATAAGAACAGTGCACTAATTTATTTAATTAATCAAATAGATCTATGTCAAGAATTGCTGAATAATTTTGTCAAACCATTCTAGTTCTGCTTGTTGTTAATAACAAAGCTTATTTCTTGAAGTAAAACAATTAATTAATTAATAATAAAACACACATTAAGTAAATAAATAAAAATGTCTCAATCACAGTTCACCAAAGACCATCAATTAAAAAGAATCTTACAACCAAGTAGGGATCAAAACTAATTTTGAAAATGGCAATCAAGTATAAGTATAATTATTAGTACTATAAAATTTAATTAATTGCTCGCACAACCGCGCCCTAGACTTGTACTGGTTATCGATTGGTAACTACATATCTCAATCATATTTTTCTCTTTCTTTCTTCTCACCTCACTCTCTTTCATTATTTTTTCCCTCCTTTTTTTATCCAGTAGTTTTACATTAATCCATGTTTATTACGTTAATTATAATTCCTATATTTTTTATATGATGCAACAAACGATACGCGTTAATATTGAAAAATAAAATACAATACGACAAAAATTAGTCAAGATTACTTTTATTATACACATGTTTATTGTATATATGTATATCACGTACGATAAATAATATAGTAAATATTAATATTTGTTTACTTATTAACATAAATATATTCTAAAATTTTAGTTAAGCATCTTTTACTATTTTTCTTATGCTCAAAATTTTATTCTCTGTTTTATCTTTCAAGAATTTTTTAAATTATCTTATTTTTATTTACATATATTATTTTTATATATTATTTTAATAAAAATATCTACTTAATAAAAATATCTATATTTATATGTTGCATATTTTTAATATGCATTTATATTTATTTTCCATATCTTTCATTAAATTATCGTATAAATTACGATATTCGAAAGTAACATTAAAATACAAACACGAGTTGAACGATATAACTTATCTTAAGCCTCATAGGAAATGTACGATCAAAGTGCAATCTATTTTGCCGCCATATAGTCTGGTTTGAACTTTAATCCGATATCGAATTGTGATAATGTGTCGGAAGGTCGACAGGACAAAATAGTGTATCTTCTCGCAATGCCTTATTTATAATAGGGCATATCAATTCCAATGCATGATAACAATCCGCATCACGTTAACGAATGTCATCGCCTACATTGTCTTCCTAGAGAATTATTAAAAACCTGACAAAAGCTTTGTTCGTCATAGGTACTACAATTCTTTGTACCGACTCACCAAACACAATGCAACATGTAACGTACAGAATAGTTGTAATATTTTATTCAACAATATAAATGCAATATAACACGTGTGTTATATTGTATTTATATTGTTGAGTAGGAAATTACAACTAACCTGTACGTTACATGTTGCATTGTGTTTGCTGGGAAAAGAACTACAGTTAAATTCGTTAAAATTCAAACTGAGACGACAGCCACATACGTATAAAATCGTGTATTATTAAATGGTAAAAGATATATTTATTTTTAAGTAACTTAATGACCAATAAATTTAATAGACTACATAATTCGGCGTTTAATTTAAATTTTGATTGTAATTAATCATATTATATTTTTCAAAAACATATCTAATAAATCTCTAATTAAAGTAGCGCAAATTAATAGTTTGGTGATATTCAGACAGATTTTATGTTATTAGTTTCAATGTAATTTAATCAAATCTAATTTAATGTAATTAATAATATCAATAAATTTTCAAATTCAAACTAAAAATAACATTGTATAAGTGTCTTTTGAATACTCAATTTTATTATTTTAATAAAGTTACTAAAAGATTTAAACTTATTACTTAATATACCTACTACATTTTAAAAATAAGTTAGGTAAAATACATATTTGCCCTTGCGATTGATCGTGAAAATGTAAAATAATAGTAAAAACCGATAGAATCGTTCAAACTTTCGTGGTTAAAGGTTGAATGATACTCATAAAATATAACTTTTGCGATGGTGACCTATCAGCCGCATATATAATGTACTCGCAGACATGGAGATTTCTCCGTTGTTGGTCTAAAAAAAAAACGGAAAACTTAAAAGAAGTTATGCCTGACGTATTGTAATTTACATTCTTTACGCACGTACGCCTCACGGCTCAATGAAAATTCTATAAAGTTTCTTTTTCATTCTACACAGAAATTCCCAGCTGAATATGTGACGTTAATAAAAGATATTTTTTCTGACAGTATGTTAACTTCAAATTTAACAGATTTTGTCGACCAAATATCTCGGTTATCAACGCAACGGTACGATTGCGAAACATATTTCTTCAAGCAAAAGATTATTCAGTATAAGCTACAACATTATAACATGTTTTCGTTTGTTTTTATTATACATTTGATACATATTAAAATACATATTAAAATAGAATATATTTTTTTAAGGTAATCTATATATGTATATAAAAATGTATACGCGTAAACTGAATATATTTTAAAGTCCCGCTTAAAAAGTTTTCTTTCTTACAAGCAATTAAATACAAAAAACGCTAAATTTGCATTAATTAATATAAAATTAAACCAAATAAAATAATTGATTTTACGTTATGTATAAAATATACGTTATGTATAAAATATATAATAATTAAATTACAAACAATTTAAATTATAATAACATTTAAATTATAATTTAATTACAAAATTTATGCTATTCTTACAATTGTTATAACTTTTAAATCCCGCTGTCACTTTTAAATTCTTAATACTCTTTACATCTTTTAATATCAGCACTTTGAACGCGTCTTTTTAAACAGCAATCACTTTTTGATTTAATTTATGTTACTAAAAGATTAATAACTTCTGTAAAGTATCGCGTAAAACAATGTGTCATTAAAATAAAACTACATAATTAATTCTTTTGACTATTTGCAATATATTTTATTAATTTGTGCATTTTAATATAAAATAATAAAGTGTTATTATTATATTAACAAATGATTATATGTGCATGTATTTTTTTATGGCAGTATTAATAATATTTTATTTATCAGTAGTTAATATATCAATTTTTAATAGAGAAGTTTGTTTATTACTCTATTTTCCAGATTTTAAATAATTAAGCAAAAATTAAAATTAAGTGTATTATATTATATTAATTATAATCACGACTGATCATGAACTTTATTTGTCTTTCTAATAAAAAGTTTGCTAACCAAACTATCCAATAATGTTATTCAATTTTGTTATTAAAAAATTTAATTACACATACCATCTTTGTGTACGTACGTGATTCTAGAAATGTTTCCAGTTCTAATTAATCAGAGCTCGAACTACAAATAGTATCAATCAATGATGAACAGAATGTTTTTCAAGGATAATCGCGGAAAGGAATAAACCGTACTAAACAATTTAAGAATATTCTGCTAGTAAAATCGATCAGAAAAGAACTCGAACACGAGCGCAATTCCATCGGACGCGACAACAACGTTTCTCCTTGAAATCATCGCCCGAGGTTCAATCGCTTGACCGCTTGAAAATCGATCTCTCTAAATAAGAACTGTCATAGAGTTTCCGACTCCGATAGTGTTCACGACTGATCGTGAATTTTGTGTACATTTATTGACGAAATTTCTTGCATTTCTTTTTCCAAACAAGTATTTTTATGCTCTTATTTAGAGTGTTAATTATGTTAAAATTGATTTACATTTAAATTCGTAATATAGTCTTCTAAAAGATTTATTTTATCTATTTAAGATTATCTTATATTTTTTATTTTTCTATTAAAATATAAGTAAATCTCATTAAAATGTAATCACTATCATGATCAATGTATATCAGATATTTCAAATACTGAAGTCGCCAAAGACTTAAAAACTGGAAAAACAGCGAAGGTTTAACTTTAATAATTTTTCTCATCAGTTATCTTTATATATGATGAGTGAAAAACTTGTCAAACGTGAACTTTTAAAGCGGTAACATATAAAAGCAATATAATTTTTCAATAAAAAATTGGTAACCACTTCCTATTTTTAATTTGCTCTAATAAATTTTCCAATCCATTAAGTAGTACGCACATCCTTCAAACCATTTTTCAATAATGTGCGTATTCAGACTTAATATTTTGATGATGAACCTTTCCTTAAACGTCATAAAAATTCACAAAGTGTCACATCACGTGTATAAAAAACAAACACTATGATTCAAATCTACACCAGAAATAATTTTCTCCGCGTTCATTTCCACATCGCATAAACGTCAGAGATCCGACGGAAATTGTCATTGTAACGCGAATCACAACACACGAAAGCTGTCCCCGATCTCTCGATCCACGCAAAATTTCGTTCGAGCAATGAACGTCGCACGTGTCTCGGTACAATCGAAGTACGTGTCCGACGCTCATCCGACAGAGTCTCACGCTTAAATGACGGCGTGACGCGCCGCGCCGTAGTCGCGACGCTACCTAACATCACCCACCCTCGTCGTGCCACCCCATCCGCGGTGCACCTGCTTGTCCAACATAAGAATACAAAAACCGCTGGCGAAAACAAGTTCGCAATTTTGTCCAATGGAAACAAGTACATTATAGTTGTTTTCATATCCCTTCTCATCGTTGTTATCTATTCCACCCAATCTACGCAAACTTTTTTTATCACAATATTTTCACTTGAGTGTCAAAATAGTTTGCTTTATAATTTGTCGTACCCATACTGTGTTTTTGCTTCATTAGCTACAGTATTCGCTTAAACATACAAACATCAATACTTGGATAAAATATATTGTTTACACTCCCCAAACTGATATATCGCAACGTGTGTTCTATTTTCGTTCGCTCAGACTGTACAATAGTTTATAACTGAACCCCGTCTTTGCCATTAATTATGTCGTATAATGTGATGTTCACGTGTCCGTGTATTTCTTTTTTCTTTTCATTAATTTCCTTTTAGACTAGCATTCTTTTTAGCTTTTAACAATATCAATAAAATAATAATTATAATTATATAAAATCCGAAAGCAAACACTGTAACAAACCTAAATTTAAATTGTAGATATTATACATGCAAGTATAACATTATATAATTTAAAATATAATCTAACATATAATTTAAAGTATAACTACAATAATTTAAAATAGATATAATCTAAATTGTCGATTACATAAAATTTCTTTAATTTGCATTTAAATTATTTGGTAATTATATTGGTATATTAAAACATTCAATCTTAATATGTTTTATATTTTTTAGATTAATTTCTAATTTCTATAATTAAAAGAACAATAACAATGTTCCGAAATGCATACATTAGTTTATTTATGTTATTTATTCTAAAAAATATATTGAATATAATACATTTCTATATGTACAAGCATGTTTAAACAAATTTTAAAAATATATATAAATTAATAAATTAAATAGAGAATTAATTAAAATTTTCCTTAAACATCAAGAAAGATTGGAAATTGGTTTGTTTAAGGCTCCTGGTCCCTAAGCCGAGAACTCTGCGTTGACGGTGGCGACGTACCGTCGCGGCAGAAATAAGAACTCTCTCCAATGGAGAATTCTGTCCTTTGTGACATGTTGACAACCTATTTTGCATTGCGTTATATTTCTTTATTATTCGCTCTGTATACTCAGTCCTATTACTCGTGCCCGAGCGTGACTTCTCTTCATATACATGTGTTGCGCACGTGGATTATACACATTGTATATGGAAGCTACAGTTTAACGTCGATTTCAAACGGCAATTTTTAGAGAAGTTTTCGTGGCAAGACATACTCTCGGTGGTTTGCCATTGCCTTCCGAGAGAAGAACAAGCGAATAAAATTTTCTAGCCCTACCGGGAATCGAACCCGGGACCTTTGGCTTAATAGACCAGTGCGCTGTCTACTAGGCCACGCTCGTCCACACTAGGCCACGCTCATCCACTTCGCTCTGTACTTGTGCTATAACGTTTAACGTATTCGTGAAACTCGTGAAATTTAACGTATGATAAGATTTGCAAGAAATACATATGCGGAAGGAACATTCTCCACTCCTTTCGAGTCGTCAAATGGCTTGTTTTTACGTATATGTTTAGGCTTCGATTTCTGGCTGTTTGTTTATTGTCGAGGGAAAAGGATATAGTATCCGTTAAATTTTAGAAGTGTGCTGAAACGATCTATAGTGATTGTTTATTGAAATGTTTTTTTATTTCGGAAAATACCGCAACATAAAATAGGGTAATTTCTCGCCTCGATAGCAAGAAATTCAATATGGCCGCGGTGACTACCCAGGAGCCTTAATTTCATTGATTTATAACAATTAATGTGTCTTATAAAAAACAAAAACACAAACTTCCATAATACATTACGCTGATTTCAAAACTATAAATTACATAATTTTTTTTAATGTAGGGGAGACCGGGGCTAAGCCGACACTATTTTTTCAAAGGCAATTTTTAATATTTAATTAAAATTTTTAGGCAAATTCAATGATATATATTTAAAGAGTGTTTCTTCAGGTACAAAATTGATTCAGGAAGTTTTGCTGTACGTCGCTTTGTTTTGCCGCCAGGAAAAGAAAAGTGACGCAAAGACAAATTTTCGAATTGAAAAATGACGGGGCGAACTCGACACCCTGCCGGGGCAAACTCAACACTTTGTTTGATCGACACAATTTGATTTGGAACTTATTTTTTTATTGTTTAAAAATAAAAATACATTGTTTATCAAATAAAAAGACATTGTGTATTAGAAACAAAAAGTCGGAATAAAGTAAACAATTATTTAAAATAATGAGGAAAAAAAAGATTAAACTTTTAATTATCTTTTTCTGAACTGTCTGAAAAACAATTTATACACGTAAACTCGCGATCAGATGTGCGCACACATTCGTCATGAGCCATACGGTTGCATAAGATGCATTGTTCGTTATTAGAAGCTAATGAAATGTTTTCCGAATACACGCAACAGATGTTCCTTAAATTGTCATCGGAATTCGACGAAACAGTGACCTTTTTTGCGATAATTTCACTTTAGGTTAGTGTCGTCTTTGCCCCGGTGGCGTCGTGTCGACT
>NW_020214639.1:0-1757 GCF_003070985.1 Temnothorax curvispinosus
TGTCAACGTCTATTTCAGCTCGCACAAGTCCCGGCGATGTCACCACGTAATGTGCCGGTCCAAACCCTTTCAGATCGGACTGCACCGGTATCACTCCGAACCGCTTGATTAAAACTCTCGTCGCCTTCACTAGCAATCAATGTACAATTACAAGTACAATCTGAGCTACCCGGATCAATCAAAGCTCGCATTAGTCGTCCATTGATTTTCACTAACTTTATATATTTATCGATTGTATTATTACTCGCTTCGTTTATCGTGTTCACTTCCGCTTTACTCGTCGGCTTAACGTCAGGGCAATGACGTTGCGTATGTCCCTTCTTCTTACACTGTTTGCATATTAACTCGCGTGGCTCTTCTGGGCAGTCACGTGCGATATGTCCGAACGCTTTGCAATTATAGCATTTCGGCTGTCCCTCGTCATTCGTCACTGGAGGACGTTTATCCGGATTGGCCGTTGTAGAAGGGCTCGTAGACGGTCCCTGCTTACTCTCCTTACTCGTACTTGTTATCTTCGATGTCGAAGTTCCCTGCTGCTTCGGTTTTCCTGGATCCTTACCGGCTCGTATTCTCGTGGTGCGTTGAGTCAACACCCGTTCGTTAGCTATTATGTCGTGTAATAAATCATCTAACGAGAGATGATTTCTCGCCATTAAGGAGATGCACAACTCCTTTGACCACAATCCATCGAGCACTTGTTCTTTAATGTCACGAAACTCGAGCCTCAAGTCAACACATAATTTTGTCTTCGCATGAAAGTAGGCACTCAACAATTCGTCTTTTTGCTGCACTCTTTTGATCATTCTCTGCCATCGATCAGACGTACTTTCCAGTATCACAAACGTAGCCTTAAACGCTAACTTAAAGGCTTCCCAGTTCACTAGAGTCGAAGCGCGTGCGCGATACCAATCGCGTGCTCCTCCTCGCAAGTGCATGCGCGCCGTTTCCAACGCAAAGTTCTCCAGCCATTTATGAATTTTCCGCATACTTTCGATATTATTTATCCAATCCTTGGGTCGCACATCTTTACCATCGCCCGTAAAGTTTTCAATGTTCTTACTCAAGTCTGGTATCACATGATATAACGGCACTTCGCTACGCGGCACTTCATTACGCGGTTGCTCATTACGCGATTGTTTATTTAGAAGCGCACGTGCGAGCAGTCGAACCAACATGGTTTCCGTGCTCTCTCCTTCCTCACGTCTGATGGTACGCAGCGCGTTGTCTAATACCGATCGTGACGTGGATGGCGCCGCCGCACCTAACGCCGCACCGTCGATATCGTGGGTTTCATCGACAGTTACCATCTCCTGATAGTCGTCGTTCGACTCACTTGTATACGATCGTTGCGTACTCTCCACTACCACTTCCGGAAACAATCCTGCGTTCCCGCCAACACCACGGTCCTCCCGCGCTTTTCGGCACCCGTCGCCGCCATCTTGGTCCCGCGGCCGCATCGTATTTTCTAGATCTTCCCTTCGAGATGTTTTGTTTCCGCTATCATCCGAATCTCGTTTCGTTGCCATCGTTCACCAGTCACCGAATTTTTCGAAAACAATCCCACTTCTGAATGTTAACTGAATTGTACTATTGACTCGCGGTATCTCAACTCGGTCTCGAAACTTTGTCGCGGATGGTTCGTCGGTGGCTCGTAGGAGTTCTCGATTCGGAGATTAATAATCACACGAGGGGTCGGTTTTCCATTTTCGTCTTTAATTAAATCACGCTGAATACACTTATTGGAAATACACTCGTTT
>NW_020214640.1:0-53819 GCF_003070985.1 Temnothorax curvispinosus
ATAATTTATGTATATATTGGAAAAAATTATTAAACGTACAATCTACTTTGATTAATAAAGATTACTTAGATTAATAAATATATTGTGGCAAAAAACTTCTTTATTTCTTTATTTTTCTCTCTCTTTCTTTTTCTTTATTAGAAAAAACTCAATTTCTATTGAATTTGATACTTTGAAATCGCTTTTTCTTTATCTGCCAAAAACAATATATAACAAACAAATTTATAATAAACCGTGCAATGGGCCAATTAAAATATAATCTGACAATTTGAAAACGCTTTTTCTTTATCTGCCAAAAACAAAGCTTGGTTTTGTCCGGATTCATTACGAGAGAGTCTGGTTGGTCTTTCTCCTCAACAGAGAAGTCCTTTTAACTGTTGAAGTTGAACAACCACGAATCTGTCTCAAAGTCAAAGTTAAAGTATAAACGGTTGCACGGTCATTGCAATCGAAATAATTTGCAATTTACTCACGTGGCTGAATTAAGAAATTGAAATTCCAATAATATGCAGGAAAGACACTTTAATTATGCTAACTGACGCACTGACTGAGAACAATTCCATCCGACTGATAAATTTCATATTATGGTGTGGCTTTCCGTTGGATTATATCGCGAACTTTGCTTTTCAGGCAAATGGATTGTGCACGTGCTACCTGTCCGGATTACACTTAGACGTTTCAAGCTTATTACGACATGCATGTAACTTGAATAATGGAGGAACATCGAGTGTGGTTGCTGTGCTCATCAGAGGATTATAACGACTGATATTAACTTGATAGGGAGAATCAAAAGTGTAGAACATGGTATCTAATGTGCTCGCTATGTTGGCTTTCAACATGGTATGGCGTTATCTATGTGCTTGCCACGTTACAGGTAATTTACGTTTATTTTTATATCTGTCTATGATCTCATATTTTATATGTATAAAAAATTAATATACATTGCTTATCAACGTAATAAAAAAATTATCGAGGTTCACTATATTTTTGCTGTAAGCACTTTAAAGAATTTCAATTAATTAAAAAATTTCTCGTTGCAAATTATATTATAACGATATTGTTCGTTATAACTAACGTTAATTACCTTGCGAACTTCATTGAACTTAACAGATTTCTCTCTCTCTCTCTCTCTCGTTCTAATTACAATGCAACCATCGCACTTTTCCTATTCCGCGTATCGATCAGGCAATCTAGTGTTAATAACGTCGGTCGGTCTCTAAACAGGTCGACGGCACTAGTGGGTCTTAAAAGAGCGAGCAAGAAAACAGGTATGGGATCCCACGACCAGGGGCGGGGGGTTCAAAAGAGACAGAGCGAGAGAGTGGACGGCCATAAACCGAGAGGCTGTTTCGAGCGGGGGAACAAGATTATCGCTGTAAAGTTCCTATCTAACGAATTTATGAAACGCTACACCGTCGAGCCCTGATTTAATAACCACAGACTCTCCGATCTCCCCCCCTCCCCCCTCTTCTCGCGTCCCTCGTCCTCCGTTATCGTAAATTCCCGTCGTCGGCGTGCGCTGGTCGCGGTAGGTGTTCGAAAGTCTCTTCTTGTTCGAGAGGTTCGTTGCGGGCGGGGAAGAGCGACGAAAGATCGGAGGGCGCAAGAACGAGAATCTTTCTAGGAATTCCGAGGAATTCCTTTCACCCGTTTCTCTTTCGGTTGCCGACCCGGTCGGACCCACCCTGTGAGATCCGTCAACGAGATATCGGTCGCTCTTTACTCGGCGCGGCTGCTCCCTCGGATCCCATGAATTTAATCCCCGCTTAATCCTCGATTGCATCTGCATCCGAGAGACGAGCGCGCGGCTCAATTTTTTTCATATGTAACTCAATAGAATGCAAGATTTACATTTTGGTAAACGTGGTGAAAATTAACGTTTTATTTGCGGTTTTAGTATGAGCGTATAAAGAAGGATTAAGCAATACTGTGTGTGCAAATCGATAAAGGTTTGCACGATATACACATCTGAGAGACACGCCACGAACTGCTTGATTTGCTGCCGCTTAATTTATTCCATCTAGGTACGCTAAAATGACCTGAAATGAAGGGATAGCGTGCTTTTTGCTCCATTCCTTCATTCTGCGAGGCAGTGATTCAGGACGAAGGGTACCGACTGCCGGCAGATGCTGCCCCGTGAAAAATCTCCTCGCTCGAATGGCAACGCGGCGTAATCTCCTTTTATAGGTGACCCGAGAGGATGTCAGGCACGAGTATTTCAATGTCTAGTTCCCGCGTCGATGTGCGAGATAGATGCATTTAAATCGCCTAATCATTTTACGTCAAGCTGCCGCGTTCTCTTCCCGAAGTCTCCGTATTTTCGTTCCTACAATGTCGTTTGGTGCCGGCAAGCGAGAACGTGGGAGCAATAAGGCACGTCATTGTTTTTGGTTTCTCGACGATGACGCGCGAATGCGTCTCACGGTTTTCCATGTTTCCGACGTGGTTACCACGAGCAAATCTGCTTCTGATCTCCTTGCCGTTCGCCATCTTCGAAGCCTCTTCAATAGTTGCGAAGCAATTTTGGAGTATTACCGGTAACAACGTCGTTCTCGGTAAGTCGCATACCGTTGCGCACATTTGGCGAGTATGAAGTTTGTGATGCTGTATAGGCATCTCCTAGTAAAAAACGACGGAAATTTAAGTTTCAAGTCGTTAACAACCCGGTAAAGTTTTCCTGCTAGATAACTGTATTTATCTTAGTTTTTAATGTATATAAAAAATTAATTATTAGACCCAAAATTTCTTGCTCGCTTTTGGTATCATCATGTTCTGTTATTGAACTTAACAGATTGGGATCACGTTGACAATGACATTTTGGACTAAAAACTGATATCATGAGATGGATTATTAACATTACTGTTATCATCGTCTACATTTTCTAGATTAGAATATAACGAAGATATTTATGTACATCCTAAATATCACGGATAAATTAAATTATCTTGTAAATCTTGTGTTATATTTAAATCGATGCAATTCTACGCTCGACACGTATATGTGTACGTATACTATATCTGTACCGGTATTAATTTTTAAAGAACACGAACCAACGGTACGGTGCTGTTACAGCTCACGTTACGTGTTGTCTACTCGATACATTCTGAATGATCTGTGATTTACAACGTCGCAGGTGACGTTACTAAGATAGAACGATGGAGATGGTGAAGGACAATGCATGTGCTTCCGTCCTGCAGAATTCGAAACGTGCAAATAATGCAATGAATCATGTAACAGTGATTCTCGGTTGATGTTAAACTGATCTTAAATTCGTAAACGTTGCATGAAATAAAATCGATTTATAAAAGTGTATACAAGTAACTATGACTATACGCTTTTAATTACATAATTATTATGTAACACAATTATTATATATCATTATGTTATGTAATTATTACATTAGGACGTGTACTAATAAATGTATATGATAATAAGTTTGCCTTATTATCATATCCTCAAAATGCGTCAGTCAATTCTGTTTATGCGGAAGCAATTTACCGAGACCGGTTCTTAAATGTTGAACTGCTAAATATACCTTTTTCACTATCTATTTACGTTGCTAGGGTATCGCTTTCTTATAATGACTCCTGATCAGAATTCGATTTTTTGCTAAATTTAACATCGTCGCGACGACGATGATTTATAAAAAGAACGTGTGCTGCATTTTACGCATAGGGATTTAACGTAAATCGATACTCTGGCCGATCGAACATCACCGACGAGCGTTCGGTTCATAAGTCAGTGGGGGGGAAAGCCGCGGCAGAGTGGCTTGAATCTTGACGTTAATCGTTGGGGCATGTGTACACACTCCAGGTGATATTCTCTCGGTAGCCGACATTTATTGCTCTCGAGGTAATGCCTTTTCCTGGGCCGTAAACAGGCCGTAATTTACGGATCTGCTTCGACTCCGGGCTCTAGAAGAATAATTGCTAGGACATCCGCACTGTACTATATATCCACGTATATGTATATCGTGTCTCGTGTGGTATTCTAAATTTTTACCGCGTCAACAATTTCACGTTAATTGACTAAATCGAATCAGAGCGTAGACATTCCCTTTCTTCGCATTAAAACATGAGCAATTGGTATAG
The DNA here is from genome assembly GCF_003070985.1 of Temnothorax curvispinosus. Classification (NCBI taxonomy): domain Eukaryota; kingdom Metazoa; phylum Arthropoda; class Insecta; order Hymenoptera; family Formicidae; genus Temnothorax; species Temnothorax curvispinosus. Next base: position 4,092 of record NW_020214640.1, read on the forward strand.
CTTATTCTCTTAGCTTATTTTTTGATAGTTTTTGCTATTCGTTGCTGAAAAGAAAACGTAGGATATGTGTGTTCTTCTCTTTTAATATAAATTGCAAGATATTTGTGGATTTCAAATTGACTCCAATGCTTATAATTATGTTAATAATTATATATTTTTAGATTTAATTATATTTAATCGTACTTTAGCTAAGAGCTGAAGTTTGCGTAAAGCATTACAAAGAACATCATTAATCGGAATCTTAGTATTAATTATATCTATCTCTTGTCGGTACATCTCTATTTACCTGTAATTTTCATAATTTCGGGTTATCTATAATTTTATGACAATCGTCAGAGGAAAGAAATGATTTATGCGGATGATATAACATCGATGTTTTTCTCCCCGTTAAGAAAATGAAAAGAGAGAGAAATATAAAGCATTTATAAGTCATTCCGCGAAAATTTTCACGTTCTCGGAAGGCCGCGCTCGCCGTATATCAAGGCCGTACGAGCCGTACGAGCCGTCTCGAAGACGCGCGTCCTCATTGATTCTACCTTCCCGTTTTCTTCTCTCGCGTTCTGTTTTCCGACCGAGAGCCTGAATCCCGAGATGTAACTCGAGTTCCCAACCACGCACAAATGTCATTTGTGGACGTGCCTTTGCGCGCGCGTACATCATCCCGTGGCGTGTAGCTAACTGGGTGTGCGACAACGACACAACGAGAACGACGACGACGAGGACGACACGTCGACGGTGTGCGTCTGTTTCCATGGTTACGTTGGACGTGAAGCTAGGACCCCGTACGCCTCGTGCAACCCCCTTCGGCGCTGATGCGCGCAGACCTCGAGAGGGGTCCCGCCGAGAAAGGGGCTGGCCGCAGGCGAATTAAGAGTTTGAAAGGGCTCTATCTTCTCTACCCGGCCTTTTTCTCCCATCTCCCTTTGCCTTTCCCTTCCCTTCCCGCTACTCCCACGTCTTCCTTCTTGCGTGTTCTTCTTTGACGTCTCTCTCTTTCCGATTCTTCTCCTCTAATCACGGGTCGACGAACGCCTTCGTCTGGCACTAATGTAAAAGTAGCTGGATCGTTAGTATCGAGCACCATCTTCGCTAACTCGCGAATAATCGTGATTAAAATCATGATTTGAGTCCGCGTTCTGTGTGTTTAGTCGGACAATTTTATTATTTTATTGGTTAGTGCTATCAATCAGGAATAAACTTCATTATTGACATCAAAAATATCATTGATTTAATACAATATTAACATGGTGATGATCGTGAATTTATTCAATGATGTTTCTTTTGTAACTTGTAACGTAGTATCTCGCTGTAAATCGTTTATTTAAAGAGAGAGAGAGAGAGAGAGAGAATATACGTAAAAGATACGTGGACTTTTTTTTACAAAAAAATCTTTTGATAATATGAAAAAGTTAGCATGAGAGAAAATGTTAAAAGTATAATAAATAATGTAAGAAAGAATTTAAATAGTAAATCAGTATTGTGTATATGTATATGTATATATCTATATACTGCATAGTATATAATTATTTGCTGGAAATAACAATATTTCGTATACATCTCTATGTAAATTAAATAACGAAATTACTTTCGCATAAGAAAACCATACTTATGCATAATTTTTCTTTATATAAGAGTATTTTACCCATGAAATATTCATTTATTTTGACATTTTTTATTCAATATCCCTCAATTTGTATTAATATTTTCATTTTATGGTTACTTGAGAATAATGGTCCCGAGTGATCAATTAGAAGCCCGGCAATTTAAACCAGTTTACTGATTTGCGAGACTCGTTTATGCAAGCGTTAATGAATCGTTAGTTGGTAATTTAAGCAGGATGCATTTCCAATGCTAACTGAACAGGATTAATGATCAATGACATATGATCCCCTGCGGCATACATTGCTTTGAAACGCACATAATCGCGAAAAGACTATTAGATGTCGTTGTAATCCTACTTTTAATTGTCGTGAATTCTGCAACGCACTGCTTTCTCTCTGTTCTTTTTTCTTGTCTCTTTTTAAAAAGATTTTACCGCAATTGAACTCTAAGAGGGGAGTTAATTATGTGTAAAATAAATCTCTTAATTTTCCTTTTATTATGTGAATCGCTTTCTCTTTCTCATATTTCTCACAATAAAAATATAATGAAATTCTATTTTACGTTATACAAAACTAATATTATTAATATATTTAATATAATAATAATAATTTATATATATTTATATAAATAATTTATATAATATAATATTATAAAACAGTTCAATGGAAGACTCGAATTTCGAAAGTACTGAATAGTACATTTTATAATAAATAAATATAATATAAAAATTATATTTACCATATATATGTAACATTTGAAAATGGTGTTTAATGGTGTTTAATTACTAATATTCATTATATTCTTAATAAAAATGATAATGTTACATTAATTAGCTGATAAAACTTCAATATCTCATAAAATACCGACTTATCAACAGAGAAAAATATTTAAAATGCAAACTTGCTTGAAATAATATCCATTTATCTCGGTTACATTTCCCATATTTGCATGTGTTTATTTTCCAACTACTTAATATTAAATCCGTGTGTGTAAAAGTTTGTGGATATATTCAGGATTTTCTTTTAGAAATGTATATTCAGAGAAAAACAGATTTATAGATATCTACGGTGATTGGCGCTTTAACGACAAGAAAAATGAACGCTGCAACTCGCGCGGGAGATTCGCCGTATCGAATATCATACGTTGATTTATGTACCGAGCACAAGCAATCGTAATTAAGGGGTTTGTAGTCCGAGTAATACGAGCAGGGCGGTATAGCTCTTGCAATACGGCCCGATCAGTAATTGCGTTTGATACGGCGCTGTGAAAGTTTATACGCGCGGACACACCGGCGCCGCCGTCAGAATTGCTTTTTAACATTCGGCGGTTTAATTATGTACGCGCGAGTGAGGCAGAATCGTGGCAAAACGTACATTGAAAGCTATCGAACGTATCATTATTATGATAACTTGCACCGTTTAATTGCGCCACTTCTTCCGTCTGACATGAGTGAAATTGTCGTACTCGATCGTGATTGCGTACTAAAGTTATTTTTACCATGCAATGAATTATTCGCAAATACGCGAGGTTTTTATAAACAAGATGGCATTGATAACTTCTAGAGAATCAGGATTATAAGAAAAAAAGGATGCATCGGAAAATTAAAACATGAAGATATGATATTGAATGAGAAAAGATATGAGGAAAGAACCAATAATACAATTAGAACAAAATTATACCTCGATATTTTCATGATATTCCTGATGATATTATTTCTTTCTGAAATGAAAGACGCGAATTAGATTTTAACTTTGGAAAGAAAGAAATTTATTGTGTAAATGTAGCTGATATTTTACTTTATTATTAATGGCAAGTTCGTAACTAATTTCTTCTTATCGAAGAGAATGCTTCAGACAATTTATAATTCTCAATAAAATTAGGAATATTATAAAACTATATTTTATGTGTTGCATATATATGAAACATCTAAAGAATCATCAGACAATATACATACATAAAATTATATATCAAAATAATTCGATCTCAAATTTTATCGCAAATTATACATTTATGTAATATATTTTCAGTGCTACATGGCTCATTTTTTAATAAGAAATGGACATTAGTTTATAAATATTTATTTCAATTTTTCTTACTTATGTAGAAAATGTTGATATAAAATGTGACGTTGATTATAACAATTAGACATCGGATTTTTTATGCAGATTGTGGGGAAAAAAGCAATTAATAACCTAAATTTAGTTATCAATTGCTCTTTTTCAACAATCTGCATATAAAATATGCGATGTCTATTAATGATACTATACATATGTACGATCGATATGTTACAATTTAACAAGGTTGCAATTTGCAAGGATCATTAATCTCGTTATACATTGCGACATTAATATTACGATAACATCATTATACATTCTCTTTTCGTATTTTTATTTATATTATATCAACAAAATATAATTTAAAGTACTTTGGAGTCAAAATAAACTCTTCGTTTTCTATCTAAAAAATGTATATCTTTAAAACGTTTTTTAAAATGCTCGTAGATCGAACGATGATACGATAAATTCCTCTTTTCAGGCATCAAACATTTTCGTGGGCCTTTGGGACGTTTGTAGGCTCTACAAATTGCGTTTACAGTACCCGAGGGATAAAACGACCCGGGTTAACGTACCATCAACGAACGGGGTATGAATCGCGATGATGATTTTGTCCCCATCCTCGTCGTGGACGAAGCTCGCAAGCAAGCTTCCCGCGGTGCAGACAGAGCCCGTGTCACTACTTCCGCGAGCATACGATATATCATCGATGCGGCAGAAGCTTTTAAGCTGTCCTGAAAATACCGGCCGGCTGTACGAGTTATTAATGTCCCGCCTCCTTATAAAGTACTCAATTTTCGTTCTGTAAGGAGGAGAAATATTAGCCGTAATACGGCCACCGCCGCACAACGAAACGCCGCAGTATATCAGCTCGACGAAAATTACAGCGCCGACGAAGATGTTAATATCGGCGAACCGAAGTCTCTCTACTCTACGGGCGCGCGCGCCCGCGCGCTTGCGCTTGCATTCGCAGAGTACATTGTTTTGACAAAAGGGCACCATGGCGAACTTTACAGAGGACTTGCGAAACTCAGCGGTAGTCGCTAGTGAGAGCACACCGTCCTTGGATGATACGTACGCGATAAATTGGACATACGCGCCGAGAGTAGTTTGATACCAACTTTCCCGTAGTGACACGATCTTATTGTTTTAATATCGTTCATTACGTCTCTATTTTTCCCGAAACAACATTAAAATTTATTTCAGCATTACTATGCAAATTAATTTATCTAATCGAGATTTGCTTTTGAGTATAAACGTTGAATAAAAGATTTGGTATAAAAAATTTATAGCGCAATTTAACAGTATGCTACACAGAAAGTAGTATCTATTATAATTAATGACGGCAAGCATGTATGACTCGAGTTGAAACTAGATGTTATCACGTACACGATTGTAAACAAAATTATAAGCGCATACAGAATTCGAGAAATATTCCTCGCTTTACCTTTCTTGCGCGGCAAAACTTGCATTTTAGTCGCTTTTTTGTAGATACAAAGTAACTCCACCAACAGTGAAACTTGGTCTGCAATATACAGTAATGGCGCGATGTGTGCGGATCATTCATGAGGACGTGAACTTTTCGCGTTGAGATGGCGTATGCAAAGCTTGCGGTCCGCGGGTGGTACTCCCGGGGATGATTCTGAATCCCTGCATCGTCGAAGAATACGTGGGGCCACACACTTTAAGCAAACTTTTCATCTGAGGGTCTTCCTACGGCTCCGGCATTCGGTTTCTTTCATACCCCACGCCGTTCCTGGGAGGGGCTTGTTTATAGCACCCTGTAGATATCGTAAAATAGGAAATAGCACCCCGGGGGCAAGACGGAGTTTTCCCCGAGACGTGATTGGAGTTAAGACAAGTCCTTCTGTCCGCCGGCGTCGAGGCCGCGTCTCCTTGTCGCTCCCGACAGTCTCGACCGAAAAATAAAGCATCAACGTCCCCGGTCTCGGAGTTATTTTAGTGAACGCGACGGAAAGGAGCAATGTCGCTTTTTAAGCGCGCATTTGTCCTCGTTGACTTTTTGCCCGCGCCAGATGTCGTATCCCAGATAATTGTAACCGATCACCCGTTGTTCCATTTGACTTTAAGCCACACGGCTTATGAATGAATACCTTTTGGGGGGCCTAAATTACTCGCATTCCTTCCTATTCGTCGTATACGCGTGTCTAAACTGCGTACGCGAAAATGCTGTTTTAAGCAGAATGTTCTTTCACTCACCATTAAAACCAATTATAAATTCATATTAACGTGATAACGGTGATTTTATTTACAACACCGTAAGATATATCCTAAAGTTAATATGTAACATCCCTGGAGTGACTTGTGAATTCCAAAATTCGCCGTGATATTCTCAGAAACTGCTTAATTGCTAAGAGCGGTTTTGAATAATGTCGACAAACTTTGTGTAAGATCAGTTGAGATAATAATTTACACCAGCGACTAAATGGGACAACACGTTAATTATTCAATAGTAATAAAAATTAATAGTTGGTACAAAATTATTAAAAGGAAACAAATATACTTTTCTTTTAAATTTTAAGTAATACATACATAACTATAGTGTTATCGGAGAATATTTGCATCATTTCCACTTATTGTTAGCCTAAGGCCCGTATTTAGTCACTTGAATCTTTCGTCTCAAAATTGTATCAGATGAGATACTCATAATGAAGGTTTTAACTGAGATGTTAGTAGAAACGCGACTACAAATACGGGCTTGAAAATTTCTTCCCATTTGCGTGTGTATGTGTGTGAGTTTGCTTTACTTTGATTTATTAAAGATAAGCTCTTTTGAGTTGTTTCATGTCATGTAAACGCATACGTATAATATGTGCAATAAAATGAGTGCAACGCTATTTTGCAAAATGGTGCGCTACATATTTCTCTACTTTAATGTTTACAAATCGTGTAAATCTCTTAATGAGGCAGAAATGTAATGCCGGTCCAATTAAGCTATGAATATGTATCAAAAACGAAATATACTTTTCATTTCACACGTCTAATTGACTTGGAATATATGAAAAATACAAGGAACAAAACTCGTAATGTTATAGATTATGACGTACATTTACACGAATATTCATTATATTTGATTATGGAGTTCTATGGACACAGCTGTTACAATCCTCTTGCTTGTAATTTATAAGTGAGTCTCGGTCTGTCTGAAAAAAATGCTCGATTTTCAGTTTACTTTTCATAAAAGATGCAAGTTATCAAAATGGATAGCCGTTCCACTTTAATGTTTAACAGAAAGGAGTTAAAAAATTCCATAAACACACTTAAGAATCGGATTTAGAAACGAGAAAGAAATTCATACAAAAAAATGCGGGGTTTCTTGCAAAAAAAAATACAAAGAAGAAGGTTTTTACGAAACTTTTTGAAATATAGCTGATCGAAAAAAGAAGCGGTTTTTTACAAGTTAAGATCCAGCATGCAGGAAGATAATAAAACCTTATTTTTTTATTCAATTTGAAAATTTTAAAAGGATTTTAAAGTGTCATTTAATACATATAGTATCAAAGAATAAAACTTTTTTTTTTAATATAAAGAAGGTATAAGAGATAATGTCTTATAAAACTTTTGTTAAAGAGAAATGAGTTTCATATCGGATTACTCGTATCGTCTTTCAACATTCCAAATAACGACTATGAGTGATTTGTCATTGTGTTCCACTTCTTTTAGCATTTGCTAGCCTGTTCCAGCATCAGTATCAAATATGAGTATGAATCTCATTCTTATTCCTATTATTTTTATTCTTCTTACAATTAGGTATCTTGTTTTTATGTTTCCTCAATTGTTCATTGAACTGTCAATGATTAAGAAGGTACAAGAAAAAGATGGCGTTTTTTGTAAAATTTTTGTTAAAGAAAAACCTATGCAATTTTATATCGGATTGCACATATTGTTTTTCAATGTTCTAAACGACTGCGTATGTGAAGGATTTATCGTTGTTAAATAAAAAATAAAAAAACGAGCCTCAGCTTTCGCCATACTGTTCTATTTGTATAAAAAAACGCATATAAATATAAATGAAGGTCGTTCTTATTCTTATCACATTTTTATTCTTAAATGCATGATATAATTGCGTGCGTTGCACACATGAAATGTAAGTGTACGCGTGAGTGCCCACAGGATGTCGAGCTCCGTAAATTCGCTAAGTCAACCTGACCGTGCGGATCAGTCATCCCTACGGGATCATATCATCACGCTTGATCGGTGTCGTACTCTCACGAGTACCGAAGTACTCGGAGCATCTTCGATTTCGCGCCATTCCGCGGCCGGGCCGGGGCGGCCGGGCTCGCGCGGGTTCGGCCGTCATCGGTTACGCTCGGTTTTCGCGCGAGCACGGCGCGTTTGATTCCGCCGCGATTTCGAGTAGGGCGCGCGGCGCGGCGGGGCGAGTATCGGGGAGGCGAGTGCCGGGGACAGTTCTCAAACTTTGGACATCGCGAGAGCTTTCAACGCGACGTATCTCGTAAGAAATCACTTCATTCGTATTACCAAACGCATTAAACCGCTGCGTGTCGCGGAGGACTTTGTCAAACGGCGAATGGGGAAGCCTTGTCGCGAATCGCTGCTCGTAAATGTTCCGCGCACAGGCATGCACAGGTACGCGTCAATCCTTCGCGTTTCGGGCCGGTTGCCAGTCAAAGTGAATTCGCTCTCGCGATCCCGTCGAGTTTCTAATCGCCGGCAGCGAAATTACGTGCGCCGTCGAGCGTCCGGAGAGCCGAGAATGTCATCACAGAACATTCGTGTCGCGGATCGATTCGTATACCGACCGTAAATCAGTCGCGGATTTTCGATCGCGTAGTGCGTAGTACGCGTACCACCGGAGTCGGAGTCGGAGTCGGAGTCGTTGTCGTTGTCTCGCCGTGACGTCATGGCGGCGGTGGGCTGGCTTTTTCCTTTTTCGTATTTCGGAGCGTACGGTTTTCTAGCTCGAGGTATCGTCGCTGTGTATATCAATGTGTGTCTGTGAGTGCGTGAACGCGTGCGCGATGCTATCTTTTTCGTCACTTTCGCGAGAACGAGGATTCTTTGAGAAAACCGACGAGACTGATTTAGTCGCAAATTAATCACCTGATCCGCGAGGTCACTGATCGGCTGTCCGCGGCGATATCATGAGATTGGTGAATGAGCATGTTATATTATACTTGCATGACTGATGTTCATTTCTATTAATGTAGATTAATTTCTATCTCAGTTTAACACTGTTAAATTCGTAGTGTCAAATTATACTCAACTTGAGTCATTTTTTATCATTTTTACAGGTCGCCACTTAAGTGTTTGTGAGTGTGTGAACGTGTGTGCGATGCTGTTCTTCGTCACCTTCTTGAGAAGGAGGATTCTTGGAGGAAAATTAAACCGACGAGACTAAGTCACAGATCACTGGTAAGGTCACTGATCGGCTGTCCGCGGCGATATGGTGAGTGAACGTGTTATACTTGCATGACTGATGTCCATTTTTATTAATGTAGATTGATTTCAATCTCAGTTTAACACTGTTAAATTCGTAGCCACTGTTAAATTCGTAGGCCGCCACTGCTCCTACTCAATACGTCGCTAATTTAACTGAAACAGTGTAAATTTAACTAAACTACTAAACCAATGGAGTTAAAATAATAAATTTCGACACACATGTTAGTTAAAAATAACAGAATGTCGTTTAACTTAAAGTATTGGTTTAAATTTCGTCCTTTAATATTTAACAGGAAATTTACTTTTTATCTTTTCTAATTCTAAGAATTAGAAATATATTTAACAGTAAATTTACTTCTTATTTTTTTTTCTAATTCTTAGAATTAAAAAAAGATAGTAGTTAGAAAATAAATTTACTGTTAAATATTAAAGGATGAAATTTAAACCAATACTTTAAGTTAAATGACATTCTGTTATTTTTAACTAACTTTAATCTTGGTTTAGCTTACTTCTTATTCTTTTTCTAATTCCAAGAATTAGATAAGTTAAATCGAATAAATCTCCATTGATAGAAATGGACTGTAATTCTTCGCAATCTAAGATATTTCTCGCAAATGAGAGAAGATCAGGTACTTGATCTTTAATGTTTTTTATTGACTGGTCTAACATGAATAAAAAAATGTCTATTACTTGGCGGAATTTATGGAAATTCTAAAAGTATATGCTAGCCGATTATATTTGCATACAGATTCGAATGTTTAAATAATGCTGCAATAGGTCATGTATAATGTCGAGTTCAACTCGACATAGGAATTAATATTCATTTAATGACGGTAGCCGATGTGACTTAATGCTTCTTGAAATTGACATTGAAATTGAAATTTCGTCAAATCTTTTAATTTGAGAGAAAAACCTGTATTTTTATATTAGAAATTAGACACTCGTAAAAATTCGAAAAAAGATTTTTAATTTGTATTAAGAAGTATTACATTGCTACCTTTATGTCTCGTTTAACACTTCGTTCACGTTTTTCTTTTTATCTACATAGATTTAGGTAGGTACGTAAGTTTCGAGCAGATAATCAATAATTGGTGCAACCATTATCTTTGTTGGCACAATTAGCGTTTTATTATAGAAAGAGGTATTGTTAACCTTATCATTAATATACGATAACGAGCTGAGAGATACCACATTTACTGAACACTTGGAGAAAAATATACACCGAGGGTCGATTAATATTGCACAGATATAATGTCAGGAAATTAAAATTGCAGACAGAACTTAGAAAATAATTTAAATGAATAATAATTATCGCATATGCGACAGTTTTAAATAAACGTTAAAAAACAAGCTACGCTTTAAATTACCATTTAGCTATTTTATCTACGAAGATAAGTCGAACCCTTCGGAGTTCGAGCCTCAGGCTGTTGCCTCGTGAGCTAGGCCGCCCGAATATCTCGATAATAATATCGTAAGCATCCCCCGATCCGGACGCGTCCGTGTTTCGCGCGGTCTCGACTCGACAGCAATGGAATATACACGTACAGAGAGAGAAGAGAGAGAGAGAGAGAGAGAGAGAGAGAGATCGCGTAGAGGAGCGGCTAGGGTGGCGTCGTTCTCCTCTCCGGAGCAGAGGGGGTCAGGGGGTGACGAGGGAGACGAGGTAGGGCGATGGACGAGGGATGGAGAGGTGGTGGCGGGGGTAGCGCGCGGCGGACGCCCGCGCGCGTGGTGGGATCGGCGCGGCAGGGGAAAACGTAGCACGCGGGTTGTCGAGAGAAAGGCAGGCAGGGGTAACGGCCACCACGCCGGTAGGGGTGGCGGTGGATCCGACGGTGCTTCTCTCTCTCCACTCTCAGTCCCGAGAGCGGAGCCAGAGAGGCGGGAGAGCGCGACGCGCACTCGAAGCTCGCTCGCTCGTCGTTCCGCGTCTCCGTACACACCGCAACACTGTGCGGACCCGTCGCGTTCCGTCTCGTTCCTCTCGCGCGTTCGCCGTACGTGACGTCCTCTCGCGATCCCTCGTCCACGTCGTCCGTTCGCGACGCGGGGGTAATCGAGGACGCCGAGGTGTTGTGGAATCCGCGCACGAATCAGCGCTCCTCGGGTATTCGGGCTGCTGCGAGCTGCGATAGTCCAAGTGCGTCGAATGATGCTCGCCCTTTTCGCGATGCTGTGAGAAGAGTGGACCGATCTTGCGAGAGCCAGTGCCGAAAGGATTGCCGTCGCTGACGCCGTCTCCCGGTGAGAGGGGATGACGTGGACGGCCTTGGAGCAGTTGCCCGCGTGTGTTCGGTAGAACGAGGGACCTCGGGACCTCGAGGGGTGGGCCGAGACGCAACGATTATTTGGGGAGCGTCGAGGGAGAGTTTTTCTGAATTTTTCTCATTACCGCGCGAATGTATCGTGATTGACGCTTGGCAACGATACGGCGATACCAAAGAGAAAGAGCTCGTCGTCGATCGACCTTTCGCGCTACTCCGATATCCGAACGGCGAATCTTCGAAGGTTTCCTCGTTGAGAAGAAGGCTCCCTACCTGAAAGGGACCCGGACGGTGCGATGCTCTCGGTGGAAACATGAGAATCGTTTGAGAGAGAGGACTCGTCCTCTCGCGCGAGATCGATCGTCACGTGCTCCAGACGGCTGTCGGAATTCGCGTGCCGATCGCGGAGGCCCGTCACGTGCCTCTCGGCCGCGAAGGAGGGTGGGTCGTGCCTCGTCGGCTCGATTATTCTCGCATTCGCTGCCTCGCGGATGCACTTCGATTTTCGTGACGCGCGCACGAATTTCGCTCCGCTTTATTTTTAGTTTTTTTTTTTTTTTTCAATCTACTTCCATCACACGGGGCGTTTCAGCGCGCGCTTTCGAAACATGATGACCACCCTGCCGACGATGCTCTCGACGCATTCGCGCTACGCGCGGATTACGGTCTCGCTCTCTCTCTCTCTCTTCCCTGTCTAACCCTTGCTTTTCTCTTTCTCTCTCCGAAAAAGAGTGCACGCGAGTTTGTGATTTGACGTGAATGGGATTTACGGGCGAAGTGATAGCTCCGCTGCCCGTGACGTACAACTCGTCCTTAAAATAAATGCCGATGATACACGTTGTCGAGATATACGTATATCCTTTCCGTTTTTTTTTTCCGAACGTCATTTTGACTCCCGGCTGTGCGGGAAAAGGGCCAGGGGTGAGAGAGAGAACGCGACGTGCGTACCCTACGCGTCGGACGGCTACGGGGGGGGGGGGGAACAGTCGTAGCGCAGGAATAACACACGGGTAGACGAGCGGTTCAAGGGGTCGTCGGGACAAAGCGGCCGCGGCATGCATATGCACGAGGGACTTTGTGTACCCAGTTTGCGGGCCGGTGATTACAGGTGGGAATAAACCGATACCGAGATACGGAGGCTGCTGCCTAAATACACGTCGTGACCCACTTCCATAAGTTTCGGACATTCGCCTCCGTTCTGACGGCGCGAGGTTCTAAATACCTACCTACCTACCTAGCGGTCGGTAGTCTCTCCCGTTCCGTAATGCGAAATATCAACATTTGCACATTGGCACGCACGCGCGCAAAGGCGACGACGAAAGTTTCGGAGGCGTTAATTTTACGGATGACACAAATGGAAATATACCGCGCGAAAACTTTCGGAGCGAATGACGTGTTTTCATCATCTGTTGTTTCGGAATGTGGGTTTTAAAAACGCGGTTGGAAAATCAAAACATCGTTTCGCGTGAGACCGCAAGTGAGATCTCACAAAAAAAAAAAGAGAAAAAAACCACATTCGATGGGATTATGATTATAAATATGATCGAAACGGTTTCTCAGTTATCTCTCGTGCAATAATATCGCGATTGCACTCCGCTTTACATTTACTTGAATGTCCCGATATTATTTCGAGCGATACATTTCCGCGAATATTAAGAACGATAATTTACGGCCGAGTTTTTTAATATTCGAGGCACGCGGAGCGGTATCGGTGTATCAATCCACAAGTACGACCGACCTGCCGGGACGATCAATTTAAAAGGCCGTCCGTTTGCGCGAAACGCGAAAGATGATTTATGCCCGCGTCCGATGCGAATAACGCGTACCTACTCGAATTGCCCGCTAGCTCGCTCGCTCGCTTGCGATCCGGCAGCCGAAGCGCGACGGCACGAAATTATCCGAGATATCTCAATTAGCCGCGTAAATCATCACTCGATTCGAAAACCGAACGATAAATGATACGCGCTGTATCCGCATTTTTCCCCAGATATGATTTTCTACGAAATTGCGATTGCGCTGAAAATGGAGACGTCGCCGTAAATCAACGGGCCGCGATCGGCGTTTTCAGACTGGATCCTGCGAAATCCTATTAAAGATTGCGGGTTGATCAACCGTCGTAACGTGTTGTGAAATACAATAGCGATCGCGGGGTATTACATATGCGTGCATTTACCGCGGATTTAGACACTCGTTACACGCACGCGTGCATTACAATTGACGTAAATGGCATATGCATTACAATTGGCATCAATAGAGCGAATAATCTATAATGAACATTTCTGGTGTTGTTCTCGTCGCAAACGTGAAAACAGAAATTGCAGAAATTGCAATGCGACAAACACAGCCAATGATAAAATTATCACGTTTTTTGTAAATCGTTAAATAAATATTGGATGATTATCGATATTGTGATTTCTCTCCTTTTCAAACACATTAATTCGTAATTTATTGTACGCATAAATTATATTCAGCGTAAACAGCGTGCTTGCTCCGATAATATAAGAGCAGATGCGTAAACTAAGCCAGACTAAATCTGGCTGTGAGCAACACGTTACGAGAAACGATCGACGAGCTCTTTCTTCGCTCTTTCTCCGAACACGGAATTCATCCGGCGATTTGAGTCGCGTCGCTTACTACGGCGCTTTAGTGCCCAAGTTTAACGAGTCCCTTACGGGGACATTGCGCCCGGGGGAATTCGACCAGGTTCTTCTAAAATCCGATAATCGGGCTGTGCATTCGGCGGTAGTGAATCAACCCGGTTTTACCTTAGAGAGAAACGTACCATTGTCACGAATCTCTTCTACGCGAGAGATTAGTAGCGATCGGCGTCGGGAAGTTGGGTCACCGATTTCCTGACGCGGAGCGTCTCGCAAATTGCAGATTTGTCGGTGCGTCCTGTGTCGATTGTTGATTCTCGTGGTCTCGTGGTCGCGAAGTCTGTGAAGTGTCGTCGATTCGCGCCGCAGCGCGCAGAGAGGAAGCGCGACGAGGTGATGCACGAAGAGATGCGCGACGCGAACGAGAGGTCGGCGTCCGGTTTTGTCGCGGCGGAACTGCAGCTTCCTCGCCTGGCGGTGCATCGTCGATGCTGAATCGCGTGCTTGGCACGTACGCGGTGGTGGTGGTCCTCGAGCGGACTCTTTCGCGCGGATGACAGCTGGACGTTTTCGCCGCGAGGGTGACAGTGAGATCCTCGAGCTCAGTTGAGCTGGGAAGAGACGAGTCTCTCGCGTCGCCGAGAGTTCGAGACACGCCGTCGGTGATATCCGACGAGGACTACTGCGCGAATCGGGTGGTGATCGGTAGTGATGCCGTGATGGGCTGCAGCTCGAGATCGTTCTTCCTGGCCACGCTCCTCCTCGTGGCTGGATTACTGTCGATCGCGCTGTTCGCCGAGATATCTTGCGCGACACGTAAGTCTGTGGCTTCATATTTGAGAATTATTATGGATAAGTTTTGCAATATAACGACCCTCGGTTGGCGGCAGTCGAGAGTAAAAAGTGATTCGTGAACAATTCAATTGTGTTTCAGAAATGGTTATTTTTGAAAATAATCTTTAAAAGGGACAGCAAATATTTTTTTAAAATATTTATGAATATATAGATATTATTCAAAATATTTATTTAAAAAATAAAATCTGGGATGGGAAATTAAATAGCAGAATAAATATAATACATTAATTTTTTTCTAAACTTTAAAAAAATTTATATAAATTTTTCTGAGAGATGGATATTTCCACATATGGCAGGTTGAAAAAAAAATAGAAAACAGCATAAAAATCTGTCCTCGCGGTTTAAAGCGATGCGCTTGAAATTATAGGAGATTACGCGAGTGTAATACAAATTTCCTACTTCGTATCTTTTTTGTCCACGCTTTTCCCTCTTGAAATACAATTGCGTAATTGCGGGCGATTAGCATTCCGCGCAAGGAGATCGCGGAGATTCCGTCGCATCCGGCCGAGGAAGCCTCTCATTAGACCGCGTACCGGAACTCGATGGGTCTAATTATTTTCCGAGTGCCTGCGAACTCGGAGAGATTCGCGTTTTGGGGGTGACTCGAATCGGGGTCACGCGTATGCATCGATATCCCTTTCTCGGTATCTCTCTTCGTTTCTCTCTCTCTCTCTTTCTCTCGTCCACATATCCGTTTCTCTTGTATACCCTTAATGCTGCGTTCGCGCATGTACCGACACCCGCGTGTATAGCCGCAAACTGTTCCTCCTGCACAAGCAGCCATTCCTAAAATAGATACGCGCGAGCATATTTCGCGAATCGTGCGTGGAAGTTGCTCGAGATAGTAAGAAGAAGCATGGACCCGTATCTATAACTCGAAAGTAGAAAGGAACATTTACGTTCGACTTTATGAGTCGTGCGAAAACGTTTATGGTTTTCGTACGATAAAAGTTGCTATAAAAATTTATTTTGGCTCTCTTGTACGACATTATCGAGGAAAGTGTGCTTTCTGTATATTATATACATACATTGATGAAGATGTATATTCTGTATCGTAAAAGAAGATTAAATTTACTCCAGATTTCTATAATTTTTTCACATCTATTAAAGGAAAATATGATGTGAGATCACGTCTTTTTCTTTGTCATACCAGCAATGTAAAAAAATACAGTTATGCGTATAGAGGTTTAGACGAATCCGACTATATATTAATTGGAATGTCAACTCGATCGAGTAACATGGGGCTATACAAATTTTGTCGAATTTTTGAATTAAATCCAGCTGGCATTTTGACTATTGTCGCACTGGCTTTTTGAAAACGATTAAAATTGTTGAAAAAAGGCATCGAATGAAAACACGGAAACACCGCGCGTGACGACGAAATGGCCTGTTTAGTCGAGAGCGTACGCGGGCGCAACGTGAAAAGGCAGGGACGACACAACGGAATATAATCTCCCCTTCCCTGCTACGGCTCGGATCGTGCTGGATTGTCAGGGGTTGTGTTCTCGGTGGATCATGGCGGATGAGGGAACGCGGGGCACGAACGAGGGGCGAGGGAGGGGACGACGATGGCTTCTCGCTCAAAGGATGCTGAAGCGAATGGGATGCGGACGTCGTTGTCACGACCAGGCGTGAGGTCGCTGATATTCCCTTGTCTTTTATTAAGGAGGGCTTCCTTTCTACGTTTGCGTCGCTCGTTCCTCCTTTCACACTCTCATTACTCTGTTTAGTGGCCACAGCCGATGTTCTTTTTTACGCGCTTCTCTCTGTCCGTCTTTCGTTGTACCGACACCGCCGCAACGCGCCCTTGCGAATAATGCTATAATTATTTCCCTGTCCCTTTTTCCTTTACTTTTTTGCTTTCTTTCTCTCTCTCTCCTTCTTTCTATCTATTTCTATCTCTATCTCTATTTCTCTTTTTCCTTCTGCCAAGGTTCATCTTTGTACTCCCCGCAAACGATTCTTTGCGGCATTCTGTCCGCCTCGCCATATGTTGCTGGTTTTTTCTCGTGGTCATTAACGCGCAGCGAATCGTGCGATGAATGTTTAATTTCGGTTTTCTCGTGGTCCGCGAGAAATTGGATCATCCACAACCACGATATTTTCTTTCACGCTGGAATCGAAGTGCGGAAAGTTTTGGAATTATTTAATGATAAATTAAAAGGCTACAGTGATGATATATTTCTGTACAATTATTAATATTATAAAAATGCAATCAGGAGTAAGCGCTATAAACGAGAGATTCTTAGAATTAGGCAATATCGTGATTTATAGAATAATGAATAAATAACGTTCAAAAGATTATCCTTCATTCAGAAACACATTTAACATTTTCTAAAGCTGTCCAATCTCAATCGATGAGTATATCATTTGGTCGGAATTGTGCGTTATGAATATTAATTTTGATTTTACTACGATAGCTTGATGTGATATTGAATTCCCGAGAATACTCGAAAAATACCGTTTGCTTGATATCACTCCATATATGATGCAAGAATTTTTGGAAGATATTCGCGAACGATCCCGTTTTCTTCCTTTACTCTTTCGATTTTTTCCAGGAAACTTCCTCGGTCTTTTTCCTGACCGAGCAACCTCGTCGTCTCGAATTCTCCGCATTTATCTCTGGACTTCTCTCTTCGAAATAGTATATAATTATATACTATACAATATATAATTATATTTGTTTCGATATGACGTAGTGTTTTCTTTGTCCCTTATCATTACGTAGGCATTACTTCAATAAGACGCGTTTGATTTTACGGAGGAGTAGCGGCGCACAGAGACTGCATTTTGATCAAAAGCTTCGCTTTAAGAGTCCGCGTCCTAACGCCACCCTTCAAAGTACCATTTATTATTTTTTCTATGTCGCGATATTGGCTTTTGTGAGAACGCACCCGACCGTTATAGATGTATCTTAAATGTTACACGCTTCGTTCCTCATCCGTTTCGCTTTGTTAGCTATCTTAAGATCGCGCTGCTTTGTTCGATATTTTTCTTCGCGTTTCTTATTGTTAACGTGGCACAAATAGATGCCGTGTAATGACGCGAACATTTCTGTTAAGACGATAACGAGATACGTCTGTATTCCTTCGCGCTACGTTCTTTATTATTACTAACTCGTCCATCTACGATCTCTTTACGCAACACCATATTTTTACAGCCCTTATCTGCTTTCGCGATCTCGTTTATTACGTCTTCCTCTGTATTCTTCTGAGCAGACACCTACACCTCAGTTTCCACCGTCTCATTTTCTTTATCATGCTCCCCATTTCTCTTCCTTCCTGCCTTTTGCCACAACGTTTCCTCTCGCGTTTCGCTCCCT
This sequence comes from Temnothorax curvispinosus, assembly GCF_003070985.1. Classification (NCBI taxonomy): domain Eukaryota; kingdom Metazoa; phylum Arthropoda; class Insecta; order Hymenoptera; family Formicidae; genus Temnothorax; species Temnothorax curvispinosus. Next base: position 22,210 of record NW_020214640.1, read on the forward strand.
GAGAGAAGTCTGCAGTAAACTATATTCCTATTTCTCGACGAATCCTACGCTTTTTATAGATATCCGTTAGTGTCATGTATGTCGAGATTTTTCAAGGCGCGACACGGATTCGCAGGTAGTATCCCAGATCGTCTCACTTTCTGGGTCACTCTCCCCCATCCCTTATAAACGCCGCAATAAAAGTTTGCGACTTCTTCGTAACGCGGACACACCTGCGGTCCTCCTCTCTCTCTTCGTGTGTTCTTCGCTTTATCCTTCGTCCCATATCCAGCGAGATTGATAACGTATCTTTTTACAGATCGGATCGGGCTTTTTTGTCGCTCGTTGAGGCGCTTGCCGCCTCGCAAAAAAGCTCTGGGTCCCGTCATCAGCAACGCCGCGAAAATCCGTGTAAATGCGCGTCGTCGATAATCTAAATGATATGAAGAAATCTCTTTTCTCTCGGCAGCTACCACGTCTCACGAAAAATGCGAACGGGAGGGAAAAAATTGAGAGAGCGCGCTTCTGGTTACATCGCGCGAATGCGAAAATCGATTTTACGACAGTCGCGCGGCGCGCCCGACTTTCACGCCGCGTGCAAATAAACGCTCGTTACTCACGACAGATTTTTCCCGTTCCGTGCTTTAACGAGTGACTTATATAGGTGGTAAACAATACTTGCGTCCACGTTTGTAGCAATGTCACGCCATTTCCCTGGATCCCGATGTAACAGCGAAATAAGAAAATACTGTCTCTCTCTCTCTCTCTCTCTCTTTCTTGCAACACTACGTGCAGTTCGCAATCGTGATGAAAACGACACGCAGATTTAAAGTCGATCCCTCGCGGATATACGTATTCGCCGTATATCTGATTTCGTGAAATAGATATATCGGACAATAGTTAAGATAAATACTCGCATCGCGGTAGTTCCTAGTTTAGGTCTCGTGCTTCGAGAAGAATCAAATCACTTCGGGTGGGATCGTAACGTCGACACGTTATTCCGACCGTTTATAAAAAAAAAAAATATATATAGACGTACATATAGACAATGTGCCGTAAAATATTACGGAGCTCATAAACACACCCGTGGCTTTTGATCGTACGGTTTATTGACTCGATTCGTGATGTGCCAGGGCAAACGTTTTATCGCCACTGCGACAAATGTGGAATTAATCAAATTGTGAATTTTTTTTTCTCCACGAGCGTTCGCCCGATCGCGATTACAAAATCATTGACCGCGCGCCACTCTAAACGCAACGCAACAAATGCAACGTAACGCAACGCGGCGTAGCGGCGGTTTGCGATCCCGATGCGCCCGGTCTCGTTTTATTGGCGTTGCTCATCCCGGCGTGAACGGGCGATATTACGCATTAGAGATTACGCTTGTGAGCCGAGCGCCGAGCTCGGCGTCGGATCGCGTTCGTTTTCGCGAAACCATCGAACCGGGAGCAATCGATACGCGGCTCCGTGAAATTATGAGCATCATCGCGCCGACGTTTTATCCATCCCGAGGATTTATATTTCGAAAAATCCCTCGACAACGAGCGCGCCATCGCATCGCATTGCGTTACTCTGGTGTATATATCATTCTCTCGCCATGTGGGATGCGTGAATTGAGATAAATGCACTGAATTGTATATAAATCTATTGAACTTTCGATAGTACAATATATATATGTTAGATTCAGCAAATTAAATGGGTATCGAATTTGAAAATAATGAAAATGTTTTCACACAGTTAGTTCCGCGTAAGCTGTATCAATTCCATTTGAATCTTAAATATACAAACTCGTTAACGAATAGATATAAAAAAAGTTCCGACAAATCAATATAATAGACCTTTATATGCCAATACATCCAGGAATATAAATTTATGTGTACATTATATTCCTGGATGTATATAAAGGATTATTATATTGATTTGACGGAACTTTTTTTTATCTATTCGTTAATAAATTTGCATATTTAAGATTCAAATGAAATTGTTACATTATACATATATGTATATTAAACGTATATATGTATATTAGAGACATTTTTGCATTTGGTTGCTGCAGTTGGAAACCCTCGTTAGAGTTTGCATGCGTAATCAAGGACAGTAAGTTCGGAGTTAGAGTTGCGGTTCGAGAACTGCTCTAAGTTTGACGGCGCTGTTTGAGACAATTAGCGTCTTTGACGTTAACGACATTAATAATTAATAATCGATATTTCGAAATTTAGCAACTTCGTGCCGTGGCTTCTCTCCATAACATCAGTAATCGCATTCACGGTTGAGTTGAAATACAATGTGTTCGTCGATCCATACCTGCGAATATATATTAATTGCGTGCTTTTGATAAGAGCGCAAATAACAATATTATTGGAATATTAACGCATCAGCGAGAGCGTAGGTTATTGTGATCGCGGTATTCCCAATTGTCCGGTGCGACTGTTTATAAAATCCATGATTGTTACGACTGAATCGAGAATATCGCAAGAGAGAAAATATTTTATTTCAATAACAGCAAAGTTCGAAAATTGTCGGTTTGACAGATATATTCTATGAACGATATTTGGACAATTTCAAAACGGTCTATGCCTATCTCATTTTCAACATAACAATCTGCCGTGCTAATTTTAAAATAAGATCAATTTCCACAAAATTGTATTTTTATTTCGTCTGTTTAATCGTATGAATTTTTTGTTGTTATAGTTTATTATTAATTTTGCATCGTCCCACACGTGACGGAAATATCTCAATGCCATATCTTTATGTCTTTAATACTTGAAAACAGGAGGATGACTGCACTTGTTAACAGTTTCTGCGGTCGGAAGGTGTCTATAACGTTTGATGATTGACACTGTCGCTGTCAAGTCGCGTTGTAGTTTCATGAAGCGTAAAACAGTCATCCTCCGCTTGGGTCATCGCTTTTAAACAATCGACATCTTTGATATCTGCATCAGCTTCATTAATAATCCATGATAGATATTCAAACCTCAAATACTATTCTCTACTATTGTAATACTGTCATACTGTGTATCCTCATCGTGTATTTATTATGTCGTTGAGTGAATTTTCATTGATTTTAACACACATCTCTATCGTACTTTGTCACATAATAACGAATCGGAAAGAGAATGTTGATCGATGTTATATTAATATATGTGTTAATAATTAATTTGAAATAGAAAAAACAGAATACTTAGAATATAATTATTTTATAATACATTAGACTTCTTAGCGGTGAGACTGACTGGCACATGGCTTTTGATAAGTATTGTTTTTGTTTCGTACAACGCGCCGTACTATTATTCGCAGGCGAGAGCTGTTTTGCGTGTCGACGTATTAATTCTTTGAATGTGATTGTGAAAGTGGAAGACACCAAACGGCATCGTATCTTATAATTACTACAGTAAACAATTAAGGATTCGCAAACGTGTCGAAGAGACGACATTTCAATCTGATTAAAGCAAATTCTCTCGTCTAACTTAAGACTCAAGTGATAATAACTTTATCCCAAATTACATTTAAATCAAAAGTTGGAAGCGCGATTTGAGATATATTCGAATTCAAACAAGAAGATAATTATCATCCGTAAATATCGTGAAACGACAATTTATAATTCTCATTCACTATCGCTTCCACTTCTATCTCAAATAAATAAATCGTGGAAAATATCGTTAGTATAAATACAATTTTATAAATAATTGTCGTTTTAATATACGTTTTACGAATTTTTGTATTAATAGATATTATTAATAACAAATTTGAATTATTATGTGCGATTTATTTAATTTGTTCTTTTAATAGCAATTTACATGGTTAACATTAATTGTCTTATTTAAAAAGAATAATTATAAAAATAATTGTTTGAAGAATAAAAGTTATCTTAGTTTTAATCGAAAACTATTTACAACTATCGTGTTCAATTTTAGCTTAGTTCTTTATCAGAAAAGTGACTGTAAGTGCAAAGCTTAGTGAGCAGTCAGTCAGTAGTTTTATTGCATCAGTCTTCGTAATTCGTAAGAAAGTCCCAAATAGCGATTCCACTTTTTCTTCTTAGTCCGCTATCTTTCCAACATTTGGGCGTCGGGATGTCAGCGATTGCGGCAATGTCATGCTTGGCGCTTTGCGCTGATAAACGGGATGTTACTTGCGCGTGCTGCAGAAAAGTGCTTTCAGACAGCCGAGGAGATTTACGAGTGCGATAGGCGCTTCGAAACGCTGAGCTGATAAAAAGTCCGTCACTGAAATTTCGCGAATTTTTGACCAACTTATGAAAAACGAGTCCTTGTCAGAGAGAGAGAGAGAGAGAGAGAGAGAGAGAGAGAGAGAGAGAGAGAGAGAGGAAGAGAGAGAGAGAGAGAGAGACAATAAAATGAATGAATATCCAACAATAAGTATTTGAAATAAATGTCGGTATATATGTTAAGTATTAATAAAGAAAACAAGAGAATGAGAAAGGAATTTATTATAAATCTAAAAATATATCGATATTAGGCTACTGCATAGTAAGTATGAAAATTAAGAAAATAAATAAATAAGTTGATATCTTTCAATATAATTTTGATTAATTATTATAATATTGGTTGCACACATGACTAATTTTATGCCAATATATTAATTTGTGGTATTAAAGTATGAGGGATGTTGCATATTATTAGTTAGATAGAATATAGCATGGAACATGGCAGGTTCTCAATATTCGTTTGTAATTGAATATTGATACGAATAATTATGATTTATTGTGTAATGTATGTTACCTAATCAGGATTTTATTTTATTATAACGTTAATCAGCGGATGAAATGTTATCTGACAAAAACAATTGTATGCTTTACAACATTTAACTTAATTGTCATATTTATTAAGTTATTAAATTATTTCGATTAGTCACGATTAGTCAGTTAATTAAAATTATGAAAATTTGAATTATCTGAAATTTTAATAAAACGGTTCGTTTGTTAAAAAATACCCTTTATACATTGAAAATTTTAAACTAAAAAAATGTTTATAGATAAATGTTTTTAAAGGTTAATCGCATATTAGGTACTTTATTGAACACGTTGCCCGACCGAACGTAAAGATGCTTAAGCCACGATATAATCCACGAAAATTTACTAACACGGTTTATCGGACATTCAATCGATTCGCATTAGGATTACGTGGTTTAAATTTTAATTCGCTGAGATGTATGTATGTCATGACGAGCGACGGAACATCGATTTTATCATCGTCATTATGTTCTCAAGATCTTTATTCAACCTCAGAAATCCGTACATCTCTTCCTCTCTCTCTCTCCATGGGAGACCAACGTCTTCCCCGAAAACGACGGCTGATCTGATCATTTATTTTACGTGCGAGGACTCATTTCTCCCGCATTACATCAGGCCGCCGGGCAAGATTTATGTATTTTCGAGGATAGAACTGTAGTATCTGCTTTATGACTCGGCAGATGAGCGAAATGGCTTCCTCGTCGCCGCTCCTCGTCGCTTCCCCTATTGAGTCCCGGGGGAGTCCTTTCTGGCAACGACCGCGTTGCTGTGCGCGACTAACGCATCGACAACTTTTAATGCTCCCTTTTGATTTGCTATCTCGTCCTCGCCGTTCCTTCGTCGTTTCTCCACGTACTCCGTACAGTTTATCTGTTCGTTCGCCATCCGGCAACGATGGTGCGGGGGAGAAAAATGGGTAGTACATTGGCGTGTCGTTCGGTCCCGCAAAAGAATTCTTTTTCCTTCTTTCTTCCTCCATATGGGCAACAATGCTTTTATATATGTCGTGACATACGCGATGTGGGGAAATCGACGTACTTCAAGCGATCGTGCGTACCGTCCACAATTGCATACGGCAACATTTTGCATTTCCGAATGGCAAGAAAGACCGAGCGCGAATGCGATACGCGATCGTGGGAAATCGACCGAACAGTCATATACCGATCTCTAAAACGAATGAGCCATACTCGACTCGTCATTTCTGCTGTCACCGAAAAGATGCCAGAAATCTCTATCAATAAAGTGTTGGAATGTTTGTATTTTTTCCCGGGAATTGCGCAGGAGTGACGGCAATGACTTATTATTCATAAACCCATTGGAGTGTTCGTTATTTACCATCTACGTTTTTTTTTTAAATGTAAAGTCAGTGAATGTAAAGAATCTTAAGAATGCTTGACAGTACTGATGCAATATTAATAGTACTTTCGATTTTCAATTGGCAAACAACTTTAGCTACATAATCAATAAACTCGAATCAATATATAGCCACGCGAAGGAGAGTCACGTCAACTCTTTCGATATACATTGGCATCTTTGACAAAAGAAAAAATAAGCTGCGTGTTAATAGAAATCTAAGATATTAGGAGTTTCAAAATAACTTTAAATAATTAAAGATGCAACTAGCTGTTATCTTCTTTAATATATTTAACGTAATTGTATGTGATATAAATCTAATTTAGGTTATACTACTCCATTCTTTTCTTGCGTATTACATTAAGTTTCCCAATTTTAGAAACAATAAATTCGTGATGGTTAAAAAAATTTTATTGGTTTAATTTATCCCGTTATTTAAACGATAAAAAAAATGTTTTATGCCCACAGTTTTCATGAGATATTCAATATCGCGGTGATGGAGTCTTGCGCGATGATATAACAGTCACTTCTAATCTTTTGATCCACATTTTCGATGCACGTGAGCGTGTGTACATACGTATAAAGCTGCCGCGTAAATTCCGCGCTCGTCGATATGAAAGTTTCAGTGTTCTCGGCGCACTTTTCATTCTGAAATTTTCATGAAGGCGCATTGATCCGCGAACGATTCATCGGATGCGTCGACATACGTTTCACATGCCGCGGTGAATTTTATGCACATTTGTACGCGATAAACGTTTGCAAGTCGTCAGCATATTGTTGCTGTCAGTTTGCTAAAAGCACCGATTATTGGGAGTTATAACAATTGTTCGGCAATGTTATCGTTTTCGATTGCCTTTTGACGTATTGTTCACCGTAGTCATACTGGCGACAATATTCGTAGAGCGAGTGAACTGAATGGAGACGTAAACCATACAATTAACGTAGCTAGTGTGAATACTTACGGTAAATAGTTAATACTTTTCCTAGCTATGCCAATTGCCGTATCGATATATCGCGTGTTTATTTTCGTGATATTGATATATGTCAGTGTAATTTGCGCGTAATAATTTGTGATGGCACAGATAGATCGATTTTAAATGAATAAATAAATAAAATAAGATATAATATTGTTGCGCTCGCGGTAGACTCTACCGCGAGCGCAACAATATATACAATTTTATTTTATACGTATATGGATATATATATTTTTTAAATTTTAACGTACAATAATTTTACATTTTATAAGATTGTTTATATAAAACTTCTATAAGAAAACTGCAATAAAAATTCTATAATATACCTACTAAGAAGCAAGTGATTGCATATTTTATATTAGGAGGAAAATAAAGGACACAGAATGCTCGACGCATATCTCATCCTTCACTCTTTTCTGCCTAGACTAGAGCTTTTGCACATTTCATACGAGCAGCCTCGCCAATCTGCGCAGCGTCGAGTATAGGGGCATTATCTCTCTATAATAATGGCGAGTGCACGAATCGATGGAGAGACAAAAGCAGACAGTCGGTGGGTGGCAAAGGGCGTAAAAGCGGAGGGTAGGGAGGAGGAGGCGAAAGTGGGAGAAAGAGAGACGAAGAAAGCGAGAGATAGAGCCGGACGCAAGCTGGGCGTTGCATTATCGTTATATTTACGCTCGGACAAGTCTGTTCAATCGTTATGGATATATATATAAGCTACACGGTGTAGAAACGAGCAAGCAGACCTTCCGTGTTGTTACTCCTACGAGATGAGCGCGTCCTCGCCTGCTTTCTACCCATTAAAGCTCGGCACTGCGAGCTTTTAACTGAAAGATAATTGCGCATAATGTAGAAGCTCAATTTGTAATTAGTATAATTTAAAATTTGATACCATTTTCTGCATTAGTTATATTATTTATCCTCTTCTTTTACTTTTAATAATAAAATTTGATAAAAGGAATAAATAAAAGAATTATTTTAATTGTAAATTTGCACATTCTCATGGAACGCAGTTGTATGTGTCGTTCAGCTTCTGTCGTTGTCAAGAATAGGATTAGTCAAAGATCTCGTTTGGCGAGTTTTTATGAATCTCTTAGAGGTATGAATTTATTATTTTTACGTCTGCGTCTGCCTTGCCTAGTGTTCTTCGATCACGCACAAATTACATTTTGTTCGTGGCGTTTGGGATAATTCTATCGGCGCACGCCGGCGCGGGTTTACGCGAGGCGAGCGAGCGAGCGTGCGCACTTTGCCGCGTCATGCATGTAAAATGCTTCCTCCCATTGTAAAGTATTTCGGCAGCAGTTGTTTTGCCGGGAAATTGAATCAGCACGGACCGGCGCCGTTCCATCGCCGTCGGTTGTGATTTAACGCGCATCGCAATGCCGGCAGAGCGCTTACAGCAACGAGAACGCTTCATTGTCGATTGTGTGTCGCGCTGAAATCGAGCCCCGGGATCTACTCCGCGCACTCTCGCTGAATGTCGTTCGGTCGCGGCGGCGGCGGTGGCGGCACTCGAAACGACGCGTCTCGATACGCCCGGGTATTTGACTGATACAATTGAAACATCAAACATACAGAACTGATTGATCTCCCTCCCCTTCATACGGCGTAAAAGAGAATGCCCGGTGGAAGTGTCAGCCGTTTAGTCGTGCGCGCGGAATCGCATTTGCGTCATACGAACGAATATCCCCGCGCAATTGAATATGGTTGTTCACCGCCAATGAATCTCGTAGTGTATTTTCGTGTGCGTTTCCGTTTTGTTTTTTTTTCTAGTCGATTATTTTACGCGTATGATTTTTCCGCCCTATAATATGAAAGTTGTACAATTTTTTTTACAGAAACGGTAGTTTAACATATTTGAAAATAGGTGTCCATAAGATTGTCTCTCTCTTATTTTATATCGTGAAGATTGATATCACGTTTTAATTTAGTTGAAAAATTGAACATTAAATCTAAATAAGTTGCTATTCTCGATATCTAGTGATATTTTTTAAACAAATTGTTTTTAATTCAAAATAATTGTGATTAACATTTAGATCTTTATGGTAAAAACATAAAACATCAATATATTTGATAGTATCATAATAAGATGTATAAATAAAAGCATATCTCAGCTGAAAAAAATATTTTAATTTCAAATCTAAAAAGAGTTCAAACAAAATGTTGTTTTAAAATCAGAATTAATTATGCGATGTGAACGACAAAATATTCTCACGAATATGTATTATCTTCATACGTACTAGATATACGAATGTTGCACGTATCCATTTTCATCAAACTAATATGTTTTGTCATATATGTAATGCGCATAATATCAGTGCTAATAATAATACATTTTGTTATCTCCGTTCCATGTGAATCTCATAACATCCGAGTGGCATCGTCCACGTACCAAGAGTACCTCCTCCCTCTCGTAGAATCGTTCCATTATATTCCCATTCGATGAATCGACTACACGCGCGCCATGTGTCTCCCACAGCGTACATATAGGGGTTATTGCACGACAGACAAAAATACACGCGGAGTCGCGAAAGCCGATTTACGTTCTGTATTTAGAACAAAAGCACGCCGTGTACATCGCGCACGTTCGAGGAATACGCGTGCGTCTACGACTTCTGATCATAATGACTCATTATGATTCTGATCATTATGATTCTGATCATAATGACTCATGATAATTCTTGTTCTTATTTAATAAAACATAGAATGTTACATTAATTTACGCGACAAATTAATATAGAAAAGAAATCTAGAAATAGGGTGTAATTGCAGGATCTAGAATTGGTACTACTTGTTTTTTCTATACAAATTTTTTGATCAATTTAGAGCCGATCTCACGATATTGCAATTTGAATACAAATAAATATGTATATCAATTTGCTTTTGCATCTTTCAAATTTTCAACATGAAGCATTCTGGTGTCTAAAACTTTAATTTTACGCGACTGCATGAAGCAAAACCAATTAGAAAATAATTAAAAAGTTAAGTATCAATATTTCTATAACATCGAACATAAAATATTACTATATTTGAGATGCTCAATATTCGAAATGAAATATCGATAAATTTCGTATATTCTTAATAAAGTAAGGAAATAAACCTTGCAAGAACATAGACCCAAGTCGGTCATCGAGAAGATTTACGAAGCGGATCGGGTGGATCCACGATCGAGAGACTTCTTTCATCCGCAAGTGCGTCTAATGGACCGTTTCCGGTTACGCGATTGACTTTAATTATGGGCCCTCAAAAAGGATCGACGTGCCTTGAAATAGCCGCTGCGGGCTATTAACCTTAATGGCGATGTAAGGGAGAATACAATGAGATATTAAAAATAATTGACCGCTAGTCTCTCGATTGTCTTCGCTGCTGGCTACGTTGCGCGATTGCGTCGTTGTTGCTCATATATAGCGTAATCGCTATCGCGCGTCGTATATATACAGCGTAACTGCAATACACCGCAGGTCGATGTAAATGGGAAGCGAGGCGAAAAAAGTTAATTGCATGTCAGCATAAATAACGCTCGTTTCGGATGTGCAGCACCGTTGTAAATTTCATCATGTCGCGACCACCATTCCCGCGAAGGAAAAATCGCTTCTTCCGGCCCACGGTAGATTAGGTTCACCGTGCGATTAGGTGCAAACCCGATAGCGGGATTTCAACTTCGCCGGCGGTCACGAGAGTCCTTCGGAACGCTACGTGGTTAGATTATTTTTGTAGGACTTGTGCGATCGCGAGAGAGAGAGAGAGAGAGAGAGAGAGAGAGGGGGAAGGAGAGAGAGAGAGAGACAGAATATCTGCCAAGGACGCCGGTTCGCGAAATTGGTTGTACGAGAAATCAATTCCGGGTTGTGCACCTTGCGTTTTCCATTACTCACCGCGGCTCAATTCTATCTAAATGAAATGGAAACTTTCGCTGTGCCAACGTAAATGTTATCTTCGAAGTATGCGCGGTTTATGTAAAAGGTAGAGCGCCGTTACGGAATCGTAAAGAAGCAATCGATCATACTGTATGTTAAACGGAAGTGCAGATATACCGCTTTTATGTCCAAGCAGAAGAACGTGAGAGAAGCTTTGAGTTGTAGCATAATATAGTTTAAGCAATATATAACATAGTTTAGCGATATATGTGCCTAATACGATTAACACATCGATCGTGGAATACAAAGTTTAATCGTTAATATATTAATAATATTAATCCTTTGCGGTTCAAATTATTTCTTGCAAATAAACGAAAAGCAAATATTTTTTTCTCAATTTTATTCAATCGAAAGATCTAACAAGAATTTTTATTATTTAAAAGAATTTACGGAGATCCCAAAAATATAGTTTGTCGATATAATTGCGTATCGACTTGAGTGCATGGAAGATTGAATAGATAGATATAGATAGATTGAGAGGGAGAGAGAAAGAGAGAAAGAAAGAGAGAGAGAGAGAGATTTTACAAAAGATTAATTTTTAAACATATTTTACTTAAAATTATATTAATTTTTATTTTCATTTTTGAATTGATAAACATAATTAACATTAGTTGAATTCAATATTTTTCTCTTTAAATTTTTATAATTTTTATAAATTATTAATAATATTTATTTTTTTCTGTTCAAATATTTTTAATGCAAGTTTTTAAAGTATTTTATATTTATATAAATTTTAATGCACAAATTATTTAAATTATTTATGAAAAAATAGAATTTTTAAGAAGATTTAAAGTTAAATTTACCGAATAAATCAATAAACACTCAGTTTGAATGTATAATTACTTTTGTTTGTTAGTTTCTAAATGGAATGATGTAAAAGGAGTTGTTGTAATGATGAGACTTTAATGAGGTATCAAATAATTCTAAAAGCTTTCGCTGCAAGCTGTAAGTTAATAGTCTCAGAAATGGACGACGGAGGAAATTCGCGAGATAAATATTTTATATTTATTCCGTGGCAATAGGTATGCAAATGCGCGTTAATGTTTATACAATCCGTTTAATTTTCGACTGTTTTTCTCGCCTCGTAAATAACCGCCAGGAAAACGAACTGTGTCAAAACTGACGGGAAAGTCTCACAAATTTCCCATGGCCGGGGTATATACGCATAAAACATGTGTCGCGATAACATTCGGACGATCGTTTAAACAACATCCTACGGGGGTTGCCACGTGCTTGACGATAAATAACATTTGTACCCGGCATCGGTTTTCGTCGGTTTGCCGTTGACATCGTTTATTTCTGATTAATTGAAAAGCTCGTGTCACCGTCACATGTCGCCTGACGGCGTCGCGCCGCGCAATTTGCCCTGACACACTTTTCGTTTTTCCTTCATCGCTTGGCCTTCGTTCCGACCGACCGACGGGCCGCCATATCGTAAGTTCTATATTTTTTCTCTTCTCGCGAAAATCACCAAGCGTCGCGAGCTTTTCGTTATGGTTGTTTGACTGCACATCTCGTTTTCTCCGTCAAGTCGCAACAAGATGTATGAAATAAATTCGGAGCGGCTCAATAATGAATTATTCGACGATAAAAACCACCTCGAGGGTATCTCCTTAATGTCAAATGGTATTTTCTCGACGTATTCCAGGTCAAAGCATGCACGATACTCGACAACATTGTCTTCGCGTAACTGATACTTCCTTTATTGATGAAGCGCTCCGAAAGCGCTTTATTTAAATAAATACATTTTAAGTAAATTAATTTATTTTTATCTTCTCGTATATACATATATACATATTGTCAGTTTTGTAGAATTGAATGTAATACGAAACGTGAAATATTTTCGAGCTTATCGGACCTCGACCTAAATAGAAGTTCTCTGTTTGCATAAAAACAAGTCATTATGCAAACAGAGAAAATATTATATATATTTTAGCAAAATAAATGTAGATTATACATATATAGAGTATCGCGCATTCAATAATTTGTTTTGATTGAGATTAAAATAATGCTTTCCTGTTTCAATCTCATCTTCTATCCTATTTCAAGCATCCATTCTTTCCTGCTTAGCACAAATTAAAAAATATTAATTACATTTGTGTATTATATTTGTTTTGATCTTTTGTAAGTGTAGAATTAAATAAAAATCTACTATATCTATGTTTCGGAAATTAGATATAACAAAGCATTGGTTAAAACATTAGAGAATTTTTCTAGCGAAATATTTATCAAGCGAAATAGATAAAACATTTTGAAGTAAAACAGAGATACTTAATAATAATTTCAAGATTATAGTTGTAAAGCACTCGTTCCTCAATTAGTATTAAATTACGGATGAACTAGAATAATAGCATTCCGCGCACTCGATCACTTCTTCCGCGCAGTCGCAGGAAATTACGAGAGCTCCATACCTTTGTTGAAACCAGATCACCTTGTAATGGCGATGAAATTAGTCTACCTCTAGCCGCACTTGCATTGATAGAAACTTATGAGATATAAATTATACGTGGAAATGATATTGACAACTATCCGATTTGAAGGTTGCATACAACATTAAAATGTATAACCGCATGAAATGTAGGCTGATGTATCATTATTTTTTTATGTTACACTTACATCGTTATTGTACTGATTGAATATTTATTAATCTTTGAAACGACTTGCACGAGAAATTTTTGTGTACTATTATGGTTGGTAACGTATTTATTTGCCAAACAATTGTAACAATTTCATTAAATCGTTGCTAAACTAAAACTATAAAATCTTTCGTTTCTTCAAAGTGGACAGAATTTTATCTTTTATTAAAGAATCAATTATTCTATAGAAAAGAATGCATGAAGTGTATGTGATCGTCGCAGTGTTAGTATTGAAATGTTTAACAATATATATAATCGGTTAAATAGCATGACGAAACTAATGCCGTTGCTATATATTACATCTAAATATCTAATCAACATTTGGTCTCATAGAAGCATGGTAAGAGATCTCCGCAAAGATTAAGACAGGGAGATGATTAGTTAAAATTAGCCGTTCATTAAAATGAAAGGCAAAATTGGATTTCAATGGGATCTGGGGAATAATTATCATGCAGATAATATATGAAAGAGATGATACTTTTTACAAAATAATCTAGATATACACGTTTTGTACATATAACATGATTAACTGTAAATAACGCACTTCTATCTTAAATTTCAATGATAAATTATACATTTAAAAATTTTTATAATATTATACTATGTATTATATATTTTGGAATTCCCAGATATTGAGGCTTATAACAATTCCGGTGATCGCGATAAGCTTAATTCAGTCTTTACGTCGGATTTATTTTTTAGTATTCTCGAAAGAGCGCTTATCGTCGAGCAGAGCCGATTCGATATACTCCGACGATAGTTCGATTCCACTTTTGAAACACTTCCTTTTCGTACGACGATTTCACGGCGTGCAAATATTTCCGATAAACTTTCGCGGAAACGGAAACACGTAGAACGAGATCTGCTACGTTTCACTTGGTTGAGAATCGCGCGAATTCTGTTTACTTTATTGAGGGACAATTGCGTTAAAATTTCATTTGCGCGAATGGATATAGTTACGCTTCGGTACAGAGTATATTGTTAAAATAAATTATTTACAGAGAGTGCCATGGCGGCATTTGCAAATCCTTTCTCCCTTCGAGTCCTTGCGACCGGATCTCCGGGATCCGGCAGGCATTTTGACCCGTTTGCATGACATCACAAACCTCGTTACGACCGGGTGCTTGCCGCAGATTTTAAGTAATGTGTGCCGCATCACATCGCACTTGCAATCCAACCTCTTATCTGGAATGATTATAGGTGCATCTAAGCATTTAAAATTCATTGAATTTTTAAACAACATGCTATACAAAATTTATCTAATTAATTATTATTAATTCTATGTCCTCTCTTTTTATTAAATCTGTGCAAATTTTGTGATATATGTATCTACGTGATATTTTAAAAGAATTAATTAAATTTTTACAATAATTTTAAAAAATTTTAAGAGAAAATTAATTAAATTCAAAGTAAGGAAAAACAATTTGTATAAATAAAACTAAATTAAAACTAAAGTTAATTGATTTTTTGTGGAAAGCTTGATAGTCGAAGTGCAATTTCTAGGAACATGCAATAAGTGAAACTGTTGAACTTAAAGCCGGCCTGTTCGGCGGAATCGCACCTAATCCTTGCGTCACCTTTGCAAGGAAGATCGTAAGATAGTTGAATTACTCTTTTGCTTAAAGCTAGTATGTAGTGAGAGGAAATATATTGCATTGTAGAAATGTCTGTAGAATACCTAGATGCGGAGAAGGGTATGGAAACAGGTAAAAGCTACGAAGGATTAAAGCTCGTGCCATAAAACTGTTGGCAGTTAAAACTACTTATCCTAATTGTGAGAGGATAGGACGCAGAACTATAGAATTATTTGCCTTTTTTATTACGACATAAGTACCTGCTTTTCTATTTCTATGTAGTTGATCGTGGTAAAGCTATATAGTAAGAGAAAACTCAAACTGTATCAAAAAAGATAATTGTTATAGAGAGTTAATATTTAAATGAGGTATAGGTATACATAATCATATTCAAAGAGTATAACATACTTATATTATATATTTGAGTCTTTAAGCCAATTATGTCATTCATATTTTCCTTATTCTGGAATAAAAGGTTTTGTTAAAGTAAATATGAAAGCCAGCTACTTCATTACAATATAATTTATTTCCGATGTTATAAAGGACAAGACACGAACATCTTATATTACACAGTAATACAATTATGCGTTGAAATAGACACAAAGTATGCTAATTTTACTTTTATCCCTCTTAATTTGTGATTTATATCAGTAAAATTATCATCGCTTTGCTTAATTTTTTAACTGTACAAAATTCGTGCAAGACGGATAAGCGGTTCCGGGATAATTAGATGAGATCGTTTAAACAAGATCCTACGTGACAACAAATCGTACTCGAAAATAATTGCATTGTCATCAGCGAGAGGTTTATGGAAATTCGTGGCTAGACACTTGGCTAACGGTAACCCCGCGGTATAACGAGGCGCGCACTGATGTTGGGCGACAAATTATCGCGGCCTGTTGTCTACGTCACTTGCGTTACCTACGTTGCGAAGGCGAGTAATTTGCATTTAGAAGAAGCCCGTCTCCGGCTGGCAGCATTAATCTGATTTTTCTCTCGTACCCACCGCAGTTTTTAACTGACGCCTGTCATGATGAGCGCATTGCAGAATCTTCCGTTCTGCACATTTTTTCGTCCTCCAGATATGCACGTAATTATCACGCGCAGGTGACTGTGAGAAGCGAAATGTGTCTAATAAAAACTTAATAAAAAATTCCGTGGAGGCACAATGCGTGAAAAAAATGCAGATCTTTTTCAATAAATAGAGAATTGCTGCTGAAAGATTAATTTCGTTTTCTTGATCCCGCGTATCATTCATATTACATACTTGTTATTAAGTACCATTGAATCACAAATGTTATTTTTAAACAATATTTCATAAAAACTACAAAGTTAAAAAATAATTTTCTAAATTGTAAAGAGATATGCCGTGAAACATGAAATAAATGACGTCGAATATGTTTACAATGGAAAAGTTTATGCTAAATTTACTCGCTTCCGTACATTAATTTCTGGATAATTAACGTCAAAAACGGTACTTGAGAAATTGTCTAATTATAATAATCGATAAGAAGTTGAAGCTCGTGTACCGAAATAAGATTTAGATCGTTTTACACGCGATTATTATTGCGCGGATGATCTAGTGCCATTTTTTCGAGTTAATGTAGTTTTAACGCGTGTTTCCGAAACAATGTTGAAGCGAAACTTTCCTGATCAATATCTCTTTCATTTTTCACGGTAGACGAATTGTACTTTCTTGCGCGATTATGTCTTCTTAGTATCGCGAGCAGTGAAACTTTTATCTACTTTTGTCACATGCATGCTCATGAATTTTATGCTATCAGCATTTTTTACATTCATGCTTACATTATTGAACTTTATTTTATTAATGTTATTGGATCAAGAAAAAATTTGAGTCATTGTAGTACGCAAATTATGTGTATTTTAAGTTACTTGAAATGTTTAACATATTTTCTGCAATTTTCGAACTTTTATAGTTAAAGATGCTTACGATAAAATATAGATATTTCATGTTCATTGAGTAAGCCTTAACTTAATTTTAATATTTGAATAGTATTGCATGAAAAATATTGATATTTTATAAACAATATATTTTTGTAGACAATAGGTCGATATATATTTTGAAAGTATAGTATTAATCATTGATCTTTAATTACTTGTTGCGAAATTTTTTCTCTTTGTTGCCACTAATGCTACGTATATCACAATATGTCAGTATTCTTGACAAAAGTATAGACTTCTATTAAATTTAAGCACGCACGGCCATTACTCTGCCACGCATGTGTCATTAAAGATTTTTACTTACGCGTTTTATCGCATTTGTCAGTGAAAAATAGAATCGCACGACCGCTCGCGTGTGCGGCGGTGATGAAATTTACGCGGGTTTACATCGCCGCTCGTTTATTCGTTCATTCGACTCGCAACTCGAGTTTTCAGCGTATAATTTGTCGCATCATATATATGCGCCATTGTTGTAGTGTAAATAACGCAGTGATGTTTATTTGTTGTTCTCGCAGCATTCACTTCTCTTAAAAAATAATTTGCATTATCGGGGTCGCCCAAGCGGTATTAAAAATTGAGAAAATCTGATGAGATTGCTTTCGTACGTCAAAAATTACAGAATGCTGCATTGCCCATATATATGCAACTATGTGTATTCGGTTGGTGATTAGTCTTTGATATAATATTCAGAGGTAGTTATATAGTGTTTATGCTTTCTTTAGAAAGGGATATTATATGTATGTAGTTTCTTCTGTAATTTAAAACTTAAAATTCTATGTTCTGAGATTGAATTACGTCGCTGATTTTCTTAATATAATTCAATATATTTTCCTTTCTTTGAAATTTCTAAATTCTTTGAGCAATTTGGGGTGGATCTTTTTTTAATAAATTTTAAACATTATTTTCTTATAATTTTTAAAATTTGCTAAATTTATTTAATACTTAAATTAAAAAATTTGGAAGTAAAATATATACGAAGTTAAATAGAGTCAAGTTTCAATTATTATTTGTCATGCTCTGTACGCTTTTTATCTCACCATTTTTTGTATATTTATACGAACGATTTTAATGCCGCGTATCGTACGGAAATGAACTTTTCGTTTTATTGTTGTCCCCGCAGCGCTTTCTGCCTCTTATTTGCCGTGAAAGCCAACCAAACAAGTATGCGTTCACAGAAATGCAATGTAGTGGACAATATTGTCTCACGAAAATGGGGAATTCCTTCGTTGGCCAAGTGATTTGCCGTAATTGCGGATTTTCGCTTCTCTCTCTCTCTCTCTCTCTCTCTCTTATTTTTTCTCCTTCTTATTGCCAGTTTCTATTCTTTCCTCCATCTCGAAAACTAGATCGCGGAACGACTAATAGGACAACCAAGCATGGTCTTGATAATGTGTCCGCTGAAAAATGCCGACAAATTCTGTAATCGCGCATTTTCTCGTTCGCGGATTCTTTATTTTTATAATTTCTCTCTCGCCCGCGCGATACTGCAGCGATGATTAAAAGCGCGCACTCTGTGAAGCGTAATTGGATGACTTCGAATATAATTATAATCTTTTGATTCCTTCGCAGTCTCTCTGTGCGAAGCGCGCGATGAAATTAGTTAGTTATAAATTCCGTCAGAGAAAGGGTTGTACACGGAGTGCCTGCAATTTAATTTAGTGACATATGCGGTATGCTATAAATTCTAAGCGGTCTGCTTTTGATGCGTAATCCTAGTTATCGGTTTATTGGCCATTCCGATTCCGATTGCAAATGCACATCGTTTCGTTTGTATATACGCACGCAATTGTGTTACATTGTTTGATTATAATTGTTTGATCCTAACATGATATTATAATTGTAATACAATGTAACAGTATACAATATCATATTGTAATTCATGTAATTATTATATTAATGCCAATTATGCATCATTTCATGTTATCGTGAAAAGGTTGGTACATTATGTAATACAATTAATTATATAATATACAATTGAATTTTATTTATATGTGATATTTTTATGCACACAAAATATCACACACACACACAGTAATTTAATTTATATTATAATTATTTGAGAGAAGAATTTGAAAATTGGAACATAATGACCTCTCAGATTAAATGATTTTTTATTATATTTGAGCTTAATATATTTTAGAAATTTTATAATACACATTAATGTGAGATATAGAGCACCATAGCACTTCCGAAACGAGTTAATAACGAGGCGCGACATCAGTATCGAGTAGCGCCACTAAGAAAATGAACCGACAAAGTCTTCCGATATTAAGTGACGCGCGATGCAAATGCAGTCAAAGACCGACGAGCACTTTAAAGTCCCCTTTAAGAACGCGACATTGACAGGGAGTATATATATAGATAAAAAGATTATTTTACGCGATGTCGACGAACCTGGGCTTCGATCCGTTCGCCCCGTCGTCCTCGTCGCCGAGCTTGTCCGATATCGACGATACGAGACTGTCTGCATCATTGGCAATTTTTATCGCGCACTTTAACACGTTTCTCAAGATAACTCGTTCCCTTGCCTCTGCCTCGCCACCTCTGCCGTCTTTAGCATGATAGAATACCTACACATTCTGTACAGAGAACACAGCTTCGATGTATTTTCGTTGGTATTTTTCGATTGGTCAACGCTCGTTGTTATTGTTGTCGCTGTTGCTGTTTTGCCGAGAAATTGAGACGAATCACGTCGGAGGTATCTAAAGAGTGCGGTATTAAATTACTTTCATTAGTCGGTTCGTGGAAGAATTATGAGGCACGACGATAAGAACGAGCGGAGTTGCGGAGTGTAGTAATAAACGCGCAAGATTCTTGTCCCCCGTGTCTCTCGGGTGGCGGGTAGTTAATTGAGCTCCTTTCCTTCTTCACCGAAATTAATTTCGATTTTCCTTACTTATTTTCATACGACAATGAAATAGGAAAGTGCGACGAGAAGTCTCTAGTTTATAAAATTGCTCGTGGTTTTCATGAAAATGCAAGGGTCTTGTCGAGTGCCGCGGTCTAATATAATGAATTAAACGATGGCTTTTTTATATGAAATTTTATATAAATCGTTTTTTCACAGCTTTTTATTATGAGAGAAATTAAATTTCAGAATATTATTTTGAATTGGATATGCTGCGGTAATCTTGATGTTCTGGAAACATTTATTGCATGTTTTTAAAATAATTTTTTAACATTTACGACTAGATTCAATGTTGAATTATTAATAGCTAATAAATTGAAGCCAAAGTTTTAGTTAACAAATTAAATTAAAATTTATATTATATAATGTGAATTATTGTTATCACAGAATACTTTCAAAGAATTTATAAAATTTTATTCTTCAATTTTTTGACATAGAAAATCTTCTTGAAAAAAGTTGATTAGTTGATATTTAATTAAAAGATACGATTAAAAAAATTTTTATCAGATTCATGGAAATGATCCGATTCTGTAGTTTGCTCCTCCTTTTGTCGGAATTTCCGGAATACGTGAACACTGTTTGCGAAGTTCGAACGACGAAGCCAGTTTTTCAATTTGTCATACGGGCGTTGCGTGCGATAATACGTCGAATTTTTTCGGATGCCAACGGCGTTGCAAAGCTTTCCCCGATCGAACGATTTTGGCGATGTGAAACGCGAATGAAAGAACTTCAGAAAACCCGTTAATAGACTGTTGGACGGTTAAAACTTCCAAAGAATTCCATCACGAAGATGGCTATTGAACTGGAGATTTTTGAGGCCAGTACGCGAGAATTTGGAAAGTGCAGTGAGAAATTTAATTTATTTTCTGGCTTTCACAGTAGACTCCTTTTTATGTTATATAATTTATCAGATAGTCTTGAAATAATATATTTTTAGAATATTTAAAACTTTTTCAAGTGTTGTTTGTACACTAGGTATTTTTGATACATGTACGTCTGATTATAATATATATAGATATACGTCTGACTATAATATCTAAATTATTTTATTATTTTTTTGAAAATATGTAAAATTTAATATTTTACAATCTTTTTAAATATTACAAAAATTAATTATATTAGTGTATATCAATGTAGATATTTATACCGGTTACTTAAATAACAAAAGTTATTTAATAAAATAAGTCTTAAGCACTGAGTAAGGACAACTTAAGTACTAAAGTTTATCCCTCGTCCATTTCTGTCATAAAGAAGTCTTTGACGGCGAAATGTTTTTGGTCCCCACGACAGACCCCAAGAATTCTTGGCAAGCCAACTAATGGGCTGTTAAATGGGTGAAATTTCAGAAAAACTTTTCGTTGTCAAGCTCGCCCGCTCGCTTCTCATTCGCTTTCTCGTCTACGATCTGCCCGGGAACAAAGAAAAGAGAAAGAAGGGTTGCGCTCTGTGCCGCGCAGAGGTCCGGGCAAGAATCCACTGGGAAGTTTAGCAAGGTTGATTAGTTCATCAATCAATGACGAAGTGTTTACCGCCTCGGCATCCGATCAATTATCGACTGATCCGTAGCGTCGGTCGACGCAAACCGTCGCATCGCGGCACTCCGCTCCGCTCCGCTCACGTCCCGAACGTTTTCGCAATTTTGAGGCGTCGCGAAGTCATTGATTGATCGTCGAAGCCAACTTCCTTCTCTAACGCGTTATCCCTTCTTCTTTTCTTGTCTCTTACCATTGTTTCGCTCATCCATATCGAGTTAATCGATCCAAGTGCATTGTCTTAAGAAATTGCTTCGTCGTAAACATTTCTCAGGAGCGTCCAGTTATTTCCTTCTTTAACATAACTGCATTATAGCGAAAATCCATCTTTTCAACGATTACTGATATATCTCTCTTATTCCATACAAATGTATCTTTATAAAAGGCACTTTGAATTACGATAAATTATCGTTCTCATATAAATTCTCGATACTTTTTATCTTACTGCACGAGATAATATACGGCATGCATTACACGGGATAAACTGATAATTCTTTTTGCAATATTCGTTAAAATTGGCACAGCTGTAACGTATTATTAAATTTTCAAAAGGCAATGTAGGTGAAAACGTATCGTTACAATCTAGACATTTCTTATTATAATTTATCTGCATCTTTCTGGAATAAAATTGGCTGCAAAAAGATCATGCAAGAAATAAAGATTCATACGTAGATATATAGATCAGTACGTTTTTATATTAACTATTGATAATGCTATAGTGTGTTCCACACCGTAAGCGATCTTAATTATAGGGATTAATTACACGTCGAAACTTCTCATACGAAAATATGGAGATTGCGATAATTTTCAAATTATAAGCTATAAGTTAGTCGATGGTATCACATGTAATTCGTGCACGAAATTATATATATTTTACGCCAATATAACGTTGGTAATAAATGTAATAAATAAAAGCGTTAAATATTGATTAAGATTTTTGATCAATTATTTTGTACGATATATCTAATATTTAGAAAAATACTTATTAAATTTGTATTGGAATAAATAATTTGTTAAGTATTAAATGTAAATAAAATATTTCTACTCTTATTACTTGCCAATGTGCTATATATTATTTTAATTACAATTATTTTTATAATACGATACTGTAGGAATTTTTTATATTTTAATATACATCAAATATTTTAATATAGCCGACAAGCAGTTATAAGTTAATTAATTTTAAAAGAATTTTTTTTGCAATTTTAATAAACCAAAAAAATTAAATTATCGCATAAAATGTGGCAACTCAACTTTTGTTTTTTGATTTATTAAAATCATGCAATTTTAATCTTCCTGGAAATGTAGAAATAGGTATATAGCAATATTAAATTAATTAACATAACTTTTTTGCCGAGATGGAGTAAATTTTATTCGTCAAATAAAGGATAGATTTAGTATGCGCGAATATGTAATATAGAGTATGTGTAACGCGTTTATTGAGATTAATTTGAAATGGACGAAACGGAATATGCTCGACGGAATATATTTTGTTGTTAAATATTTCGCGCGAAATTAATTGAAACACGGTGTACATCGGCGTTTGATGTTTACGACGCGCGCGTCGTTCCGTACACGCAAGGTCGCTGTACTATCATTCGTGCGTCGAAGTTCGAGCGAGACGGTAATGCGCCGACGCGTTCCGCTCCGAGTTTCATAACGCCGTCATCGCTCCTTATAACGTTATCTCGCGACATGCACTAGGGGAGAAAAATTCCCTTTATATAGTTAATGACGATCAGGCCGAACTGATTAATTATTCTTTTTAATGATAATTCATAGGCGTGTCGAGGAGAAACAGTCGATCGTGGCAGATATTGCGCGATTTATTCACATAAAGTAAGAATGGAATCTATACGGAAGGGCAGTTGCAAATTATTGTTTCACGGGCGATATTCGCAGGCGATACTTGAAATCGAAATGTACTTCATATTCCGTTCTGAATCTTTCGCCCGTTCAAGCATGTCGTTTTCAAAAACACTGCAGAGTAATACGCGGATTACTCCGAGATTATGCTTTATATATTGATTTCATCTTGATAATTAATTAAAGAATAGATTATTCGGAGTATAACACAATTATTTTACGGTAAATCTAATGTTTCGTAGCGGTGATTAATTGATAAACGCGCAATGCTTGGTGTTTATTTCTGCATTATATAGCGCACAACATTATATTGTTTTGTTTACATTGTGTTAACAATACTTTATTGTCAATCGTATGACGAGACTCTAACCGTTTCGTATTATTATCTCTTGAATCATAATAGTAACAGGTATTAGTAGCGGGAAACGCGATTATCCATCGTGAACAATCATTATCATGCCACGTGATTAACTAATTCGTAAGCATATCGAGACGGCTATTTATCGAGAGAATTGCGCAAAGCGCCATGCGATTATCATATTTTGATTATTACAGCGCGCACGATATAACAATAATTAACCATATTTTCGTGAGTGTTGTATTGTGCGAGTGCAACCGAGAAATCTGAGAGGAGGAGGCTTAGGTGGTATCGAGCGGAGCGATAATAGGGTATTTATTATTTACTTGTTATTTATGGATTTAAGTTAAACATTTACAGTTATATATTTTATGTGTGCAACAATTACTGTTTGAAATATTAAGTGCATTTGATGTTGACATAAAGTGAATATATTTATATCGTATTTTGCAGTTTAACATAGTTACAACATAGTTTATAATTCCGCTGTTGTGCGTCGTATCGGTCATAAATGATTTGAACCTGAGATAATGGGTTTATGAAAATTTTAACAGACATACATAAAAGATATATAAATGTGCGTGTATGGAGCTATTAATATAGTAATATTATAAAAATTATAGAAATAATATTATAAAAATAAGGGCACATAGAAAAACTTAAGCAGTAAGACTTAAGCAGTATGCAAATTGACGAATCACAATCAAGTATTCTCGAAAACTTAAGATAGCCAATGGTCAATTTGCTTACTAGTTAAGTTTTACTACTTAAGTTTTTCTATGTGCCATGGCTCTAATATAGTGTAATAATGATAATATTCTCCAATATAGATCCATTGCCTAGAACAGATTACCACTAATATTTAACCCTTTGGTACGTGTAATCGAACAATATATGTATGTCTATTAATTTATTGTGCGTATACACATAAGCGTAAACAAGCTCATAAAATAAAGTCTATTATATTATTTATTGACACATTATACGCTAGAATGCCAACTATGAGATATGTTACGCCAATCATTTGAAATTTATAAAATAAACTTGCAAACAAAAAAGAACTAATACGATACATTTCTCACATAAAGTAAGTTTCAGCAAAATATGATAAATGATGATGCTGTTTTCCCAAAAGAAGACTGTCTCTCAATAGAAGAGAATATCATTTTTTACACATTTTGCATTCTTATATAGTATACAGTGAAAAATTTCCAGAGTTGAGAACACTATAATTTGCAATTGCTAATTAACTTATCAGTATCGGTTGATCGTTATAATATACGTAATATCTGAATTTAAAAAATTGAAAGATAAAATTATTCGAATGATAGAAATCAATATTATTTGAGCTGTGTAAGCACACAGTTATGAACGCGTGAATTTTACGCGACGTCACTGGTCAACTTCGCGTTTCGATCTAACTAAATCTAACTCGCAATCTCCATATTTTTTTATTAGGATTTATTAATTTATCTGTAGAATTTCCATACTTTTTAAAATAAATTTATGCATTGTGCGGTGATTGTGGGTCATTTTATTATGTAATAAAAAGACACCAGAAATATTTTAGAAATATAAACATATTGATTATTTTAAGAAGAATCTCTATTGTCAATTATTTAAGTTTATTAGTAACAAAGATAAAAGAGAAGGAACGCGATAATGTTCACGTTATTCATCGAATTTGGCATAAACTTATCGGACGATACACAATATTAAAGATTGTTTGGTGACGCGTGCTTTATTCCACGAGAAAGCGAACGTTATGGCAGATAAATAATAATTTCCGTCGACGACACGAGTGGTTGGGAGGGAATAGCTTGTGTGGCAGTTTTTCAGGTATAGGGTACGACGGTGTACGAATTTATGAAACGCGTCGTCTCGCAGAGGTTTTACGGGCCCTCGATACCGTAGAGAGGGCTGCGCGAGACGTAATTTACGGCCGCACACGCGACATGGTATAGCGGCAGCGGTAGATGAAGTAAATAGTTGAGAAATTTCAGTGGCGGATTAAGGCCCGCAGAAATTGAGCGGCGATGCGATGTCTAGGGCGACTTAGTTATCTGCGGGCGCGGCTCAGTCGTTCGGCGCAAGTCTTCTCACGTTTCCATTATTCTAAGACCGCCGGCGAGAAAGTTTTCGCCTCCCTTTCTTCGCGCGGGGGGATGAAAAGTTTTACAATCAAAATAAGAAGACACGAGTAGCAAGGCGGAATCTATCGGGCTGAGGTTTTTACGGAAGAGGGAACAGATGTACGCGGTATACACAGCCAAAAGTTCAAACGTCGTAGTATAGATTTTAGAATAAGAATGGATGGGATTTAAAATAGATAAGATTTTAAAATTAATAATTTCAATTTTAGATGTACAGCGAGATTAGATATAACAATCAATAATTTAAATTTTACGATTTCATAAGGTTATTTATTCACATTTATCAAAACTGTTTTATTATTAAGGTTTTCTCCCCAGGAGAAACTCTTACTCAGTTTTATTGAGAAGCTATATCGGTAATCCTCGATAATCTCGTAAAAAGATCGATATCCGATTAAGCCAAGGATTCATAAATGAGCGAAACGGTGATAGTCTCGAGGCATTCCGTATATCCACGATCCAGGGAATAAAGTTGCTTCGTCGAGAAGGCAGGTCGTATACGTTGTAAACCTCAAACCGCGGCGTATGTAGGACCGCGTAATTAATTCGTTTGTTCTCAAAATCGTTCAGTTGAGGCAGCGGATACGCGCATATACGTATACAGAATACGTATCGTTATCCGAAGTACCCATTTCCGTGGCTCGCTTAATCTACATTCGGGAGGAGAAGTGGTGAAAGAGGGGGTGGGCTTCGGAAGCGCTTCTCCCGTTCGAATCGCGGTGCTATTTTAGCTCTTGAACCCGGTATATTTTCTCCATCGTAGGTACGTACACGACGTACCTACCTACCATTCGGTTACCACCGAAAGGAGGAATCGCGATTTGTATCTCCCGGAATCGGCGGCGCCGTGATTGGTTGATCACGGAACCGCCATGCATGACTGTCGAATAAATTCCCCCGTTCTCCCCCCCGTGACGCTCACGCGCAACGGGGATAACGATCCCCAGAAGATCCATAGAACGATCCATAGAAAGACCGATTCTATATAGATCGAGCGTTGAATTATGACTCCGTTGCAGTCTGTGCATAACTCGTGATAAATTCGCGATCTCATTTCATAGCGCTCTTCATCGCCGTTCGACATCAGCAGGATCTTATACGCTTGAAAGAATACATAGTCCTTTTTTCGTATATTTTTTCGTTTCATTACCGAGTTCTTACTTATTGAAGGAGGAATTGAATCTTTTATTGCATGTGTTTCTACACGATTGCAGACGTACCAGGAATTTTGGAAGCTCTTGGATCAGTACTGAAATTTGTATTAATATTGATGGTAGACAACATTGCAGGAAGAGAACTTCTATTCCATGCTATATTTCACATATCTAAAATTGAATAATAATTATTTTGTTCATAATACTTATTTAATGCACAAATTATTTGTACACGTTTGTTTTATTTCATTATTTCATTTGAAAGGTATAATAAAAATACTAGAATATTAGGTTTGAATGTTCGCTTAGAACGTTATTCTTTCCTAATAAGTAATTTTATTGCTTTATATATATAAATAAAGGGTGCATTCTTCAATAATTGTGTCATGAAGTTAATTGTTAGAAATTGAATGTTCCTCTGACAAATATTTTTGTGTGATATCTGTAGGAGAGATCTAAATTTAAATTGTTTTGTTGTAAGGAGTTATTAGATGACAATCTCATCAATTGCTATTAATGAAAGAAAATAGTTTATAAAAATGAACAACAGATAGATACGAGAAGGAGAATACGTAGAACACTGCATTCGTATGAGAGTGAGAAAGATATAAGAGGGGACACTAAATCACCGCCTTAACTCCCGTCTATAATTGCCTCGGTTGTCCTCGTTATCACCTCGACGGTCCACGGATTAAGATTTTTGCCCTAGGGAGATCACCATTGTTTTCTAAAAGAAAGACCAAAGATAAGCGTGCCGTTACCTGTTAAAATACTTCCAACACGACCTCCGTGTACTTCCGTTAATTTTTTCATATATAGAAGCACTTTGATTCTTTTTCAGAAAATATCGAATCTCTTTTTATTTAGATTATCATTCATTATTTAAAGGAACTTGAATTTTTCATAAATACATTCTGTATAATTCCGGGAATTTTGAAATCGATTATGAAATGTAAATTACGTTTAATAATAAAAAAGTACAACTTTCGTATCCATAGTACCTCATTCATGTGTATTTATGCAAAGTCACAAATAATAGTGAAAATAATTCGGGGATATGTCCACGAACTGAGTCCACACCAATCCTATGTTAATTTTAAATTTACATGTTTGCATATTGCGAATAGAGAAAAATATATTTGTCATTTGAAACGACGAAAATGTAAGGGGGTAAAATCAATTTTTTTTTCTCTCGTGGGCATCGATGAGCTTCCACGCGAGGTCGATGCAAATGGCACAGCTGTCTTCCCAACATCACACGAGCACCGCCTTTCATAATCGTCACCTCGGCTATCGCATTTTCCAATTCGTACTGTGGCGACAGCGTATTGCAACGGCTGCAAACATTTTTCGTGAAAATAACTGAACCGCAGGCGGGCGGAATCGCTGAAAATTTTAGAGGATCGCCGACCCGGCCGAGCTCGTTTGCTGAATGTGACTGGATTTACATAAACAAAACGGCGAACCTACTTTTTATCTAGTGACGTTGAAAATCTCGCGGGCATGATCCGTAATATGTTCTCGTATCGAATGTTTTCTGCGGTATCGCGGAAGAATGATCAGCCAATCGTGACACGCGCTTATCTCGAATATCGGCATCGATAAACCATCTTCGTACATTCCGAATCCTCGCTCGAGATGCTTTAAGAGAGGGCACGTTCCTGCAATTTTTCCATGAGTACGGGTACGGTGGGAAATATATTGATACCGGCTTGCTAGCGTAGAGTTACCAAAGAGCAAGAAAATTGCGATACTTTGCGATGTTGGAATTATTGCAAGTGCAGCTAGTTGCTTCTTCTCTCGGCAATAGTTGCGTATAGGAATCTTATTTGTCGCATATTATGCGTACTCACGCACACACGTATATAAGTATATTATATTTTATTTAAATGACAAGTAACTGATAAAGGAGAGAAAATAACTTCATATTTTGTAATTGGCACGTTATATATACGTTTTCAATGTGCAAAATTCTATTATAACATGAATATAATACTTTAACAAATTTTGACGCATGTTCTTATAATACAATATGATGTTTAGACAATTATGGAAAAGTTACAAGAGTTTTTCCGTATTGCGTAACGTCGAGTTAAATTCGTCACTCTGCAAATATTGCAAACATCAAACGTCATACATGAAATAATTATTAAATGCAGGTCATCATGCCACAAGAGTATTTCAATAAATCTCATTGGAGAAATAATTTACTGCATAATATGTTCTTTTATCGCGGCTTGCACAATATAAATCATGTATTGTTTGAATTACGCGCAATTAATTCTCAGATATAATATATGTATATAGGTATATATAGCGAGCGTACTACATATCTAATTTTGATGTGTTTCAGACCAGTTCGTATTTTCTCGCATTTGACTGCGTATTGTAGCGTGAGAGAGAGATTTCTGCTTCCTCTGATACTCATATTCTGATACCCATAATAATCGTATAATATGATTGTTCAGTTAATTCCGCAGGGACGGTCATTTCAAATTGAGCCTATACTCATCATCGCGCGAAATATTTCAATCTGCCTCGTCGATAATAATTGGCCAGGATCCGGACATTTCCCGACGATAAAAATGACCCTGGTTGGGATTTTCCTTGATTCATAATCCGCGCCGGTCATATCGATTTTGGAGAAGTTATTAATGATAGCACTTTATAACGTTTTTTATACGCTCGTGATCGCACATTCCTCTTCATACTTTGTGCGAGATTTCAATATATACTAACAGTGTGTGTGTGTGTGTGTGTGTTTAATAACTTTTTATCATTTTTGTTTATACTGGTTTTTATTGTATATATAAGAAAGTTCACGAATTTTAATATTTAAAATATATTTTTAAGCACTTCTGCACAGCATATTTAATTGTTTTACACCGATTAATGTTACTACAGATAAATTATAAATCGATTTTTTTTTATACATTGGACTAATATGTAGCTCATTATATAAGCAAATTCTAAAATGTTAAAAGACTATAGATAGATGAGAAAGGAATTTTAATAATCTTCCGAAAGAGGAGTCAAAGTACGTTATCTCTCGAGTTCTAATGTTTTTTTTTCTTGTTTGGTATTTTACCTTTTTATTGTCCTTTCGTGAAGTAAAATTTAAAAAAAATTCAAAGAGATTGGTCAATTAGATTATTAGATTGTTTGATATTAGGTTGCTGTTGCACTTTTACACGCGCAATGTTGGATTACCGGATTACATATCGTCCTGACTTCGTTCTGGCTTCCTTCTCTGTCCCTCGTGATACATCGATGTTTTTCAGCCGACGATCCCCAATTACCGGCTCGTCCAACGTACAGCGGACGGGAATTTTTGCGAGCGAGCTGGAGCGAGGGGGTATAAGCGCGCGTGCACACACGCGGAAATATTTTGCGGCGGAGGGCACGCTCGCTTAGACGCGTATCCTGCGCGAAACAAATGGCCGGCGATATCTCGGGGGCTCTATCGCGTCTTCCCTCTTATTTTCAAAATACTTTATTTCACGCAGCAGATTGTACCTATAGAAATAAATCCGCCCGCTTGAGCAGATAGTTGCTACGATAACTCACGGTGTCCCCGTTCCTCTTACCCTACCCTCCTGTTCTACCACCGTTGTCATTCCCGAGCGCGCCACCGTTTCGTCGTAGCTTATTCTCTCCAGTTCAAAGTTCTATATTCCACCCGCTTGCACCCTCTCTTCCACCCGGCTCCTCTTCCTTGCTCCCGCAGATGCTCGACCTTTCCCACCATCGTCGAACCAACGAACTTCAGCCTCGCGTCGCGCATTTCCCCAAACCCTTCCCGGTCTTTTCCTCCTCGCTGCGTCTGGTTTTCTTGTTTCCTTCGTCCGCGTTCACCAATATTTTCGTACGCGGAGAGTCTGGACGGATTTAGGAAATTGCTGGTATTTTTCTCCGCGGTTCCCACCTTAAGTCGCGAAACGGCGACCTTTAACTTCCGCATGATTTTGTGCGCTTCTACCCTATATACCGTATCATATTTCTTTTCTTAGATTAAGAGTTAAATTATTCATTTTATTTTAATATATTTCTTTACATTTTAGTTCAATCAAGATATAAAAACATTATAATCCATTATAATTTATAGTGAATTTACTGTAACCGCGTTTGTTTAGAGAAAAAATAAGGGTGAATGAATTATATAGATTCGCGAAGAGATTGATCTGAATTGCACAGCACAAATTTAATCGTATCGAATAATATTCTGATTAGCCGCAGTAGCTCGATCATTTAGGATGTATTCTTGTTAAATCGCCCGAGTATTTTTCATGCTATTTATGGCCTATAAAATGTGGAGTCCCATTGCAATTTCTCGAGTGAGACACATTCGCGCATAACGATGAAATTGTCAACCGACACACCTCTGCCGGCTACACGTTTACACGCGCGGTGGCCGTTTTAGGTCAGTGATGCAGCAGCTGGACCACCAGCTTCGTCATGCATTTCCATCTGCGCTTTTGGTCCACGTCA